>NC_049994.1:9851900-9863186 GCF_000003815.2 Branchiostoma floridae | reverse complement strand
GAAAGAAGAACACCAACATGTTCAAACTGTAATGATTTTCTCTAACTTCTTACCTGCTCTGTCAAACTCCCATGGGTGAAACTTGTGCTGTACCACCACTTTGTCGTATTTGCTTGCGGTTCCTTGCTCCATGTTTGATTTGGATGTTTCTTAAAAGGAAAGAAAACAGCAGTGGCAACGTGATTTTAGAAGATTTTCATGACTATTTCATGTGTGTTTCTTGCTAGCATGCACCTGGTTCCATCAAATCGTGACTTGGCTTATTCTAGTAACGTTAAGTGCCACGTCTCGTCAACTTAACTTATTCTAATACTGGGCCGTCGACGGTGTGACGCATGGCTTAACATGGTATGTGTTTTACTATTGAATAAAACCCTACCTCACACAACCGACAGCAGTGCGACAGACGCGAAACCCACTCTGGGTGAAAATGGCGTCATGTACAAAGGGCGGACAAGTTCAAGGGTTCATGGAAAGTCCCACTGGCGCACGGGGGAAGGCGCTAAGAAAGTTTATATCTTCATGATATTGGGAACTGTTGCTGTTGGCAAAATCTAAGAACACAGGATTTCAAACATTTCTTTCTTCTTAGATCGAAGGCTGCAATTTGCAAGTAGCTAAAGCAAGGATGGCAACTCTATATCCGGTCCCGTTGTGATGATCTGTGATGTGTTTGAGGACCTGTCACCTGTTCTGGTACACAGAATTCTGATGTGTACCCAGATATAGATCACCTTTCTGATTATCATATCTATAATCACAAATGAATATCTTATCAAAATTACGATCCTTGAATAAACAAATGCTTCGTGTAACAGTCAGGTGTAAGGTACACGAATGCCTGCGTTTGGAGAATAAGATCATCGCGGTTGGTCATTTGCATAATTAAACAAATCACACACAAGGTTTAAACACAAGCCCACGCAGACACACAAATAGACAACAAAATTTCAATATTTCAAATGAAAATTGTAAAGATATACAAATGCTTTATAAAAGACATTGTTGTAAGCTAAAATGAATTGAGGTTGAGGTAAATCCAATAGAAAAATAACGGGGTAATTCAAATATGATTTTTTTACCAACATATAGATTAAAGATATTCATGTCACACTTGTAACACAAAATCAACCCAAACAATAATATTTACCAAGCTTTGCTAGTAAGAAACTGTGGTATGAAAGTATTACGTAGAATTGATAGGGTTATGCTTAGATTTACCATCACAAAAATCCAAGTGAGAGCTATCATTGACGAAAGAGATTTTACAATATATAAATGATCAACAACTTAAAGAGTTTATCCTAGTAATAGTATTCAGTAAAAGTTAGATTCTTTGCATGACGCTAAAATTTACTTGTTGCCAAACGTTGCTCATTTCTTTTAAGTGAGAATTCAGTTATGTGGGAATCATTCCGTTCAAAGTTTTGCCTTCTCGATGTCAGGGACACTGGGGATACGGAAGCGCATTTTACACTGCAGGATCTTGTCGTCCCCTCGCTTCACTTGGAACCTCAAGGTATCCGGTTCCCTGGCGTCTTCCCAGGACTCCACGCGTAGGGAATCGCCCTCTCGCGACTCCTTCTGGTACAGCAGGTCAAAACTTAAAACGTCGTAGTCCAGAAGATCGCCACTGATGATGGAGTATGCCCCACTTTTGGCCCCCGTTGCCGCGCAGTTGAAACAGTAGCGGGCGTACTGAGACTGGTTTGTGTGCATGTTCAAGTCGATGTCGCTAGGTGCCACCGTCACCGGATAGACGAAGGCTGGTTCGGTATCGGACAGGTCGAACGGCTGTACCGTTGCTGGGCGTGGCAGTGACGTCAGGTGCGAGTACCTCTCCGTTGCCCAATCAGGAAGCGGCTTTGGCCTGCGTGTCTTCTTGTCGATGTTGACGGTTTGGATACGCCGGGTGGCCAGTTCCCTCTCGGTGGTCTGATCAAAAAGTTTCGTCTCATACATCCACGAGGTTTTCCCGACGAAGATGATTTTGGCCTCAACGCGGATAGCTCTTCCTGGGAATTCCAGCAGCTCATAAAAGGCGGGTTTGAATTGCACGCTTTGGCCCCGGACAAAGCGCATCCCGTACGCGTATGGCGTACGGTGTGGTTGGCTGTCGCGAGCACTTTCGCGCTTAAAGAAATGTTGTGATAGGCCGAGAAATTCAAGACGGTGTAGGAGACTCCAGACTGGTAGCTTTCCTATTATGAAAAAGCAAGATGAATATTTTCAAGATTTAAGATTCAAGATGGACTTACATGATTGGCGCAGTTAAAAAAAATGAATAAAAAACCAAGGCTTAATATGGACATTTTACACAAATGATCTAAAAATACACAATGTCTTTGATATATTTTTGGATGGTATTGTGGTCGACATCTTTCGTTTATTATTATTGTTGAGGTTACCCATGTAACGTTATGTCAACTACTTTTGTTGCATGCATATTCTTTGTATTGTCATTTTCTTTTATACAATAAGGAATTCGAATGATAAATGGTACGAAAACACAAACACACAAACAGATATTCTAAAAACTCCTGTGCGGACATGACTTACCCTTCCTGTCAAACTCCCATGGATAGATCCTACCAGTGGAAACTGTCACAGCCATGTCTTCCACAGTTGACGTCATGATGATTACGAGATCTCCTACATGAAAAAAAGGGGAAAAAATCATAGTAGATGTGTTTTATTATAGTCATCTGACAAACAGGTAGGTAGACAAAAAAAGGACCTCCTTGAGTAAAGATTAAGTTATCATTAGTCACATGAAACATTACTGAAACATTACTGTCATGTACCTAAGGGGCGGTATTGCCGCAGTGCGGGTAAGGCAAAATGGTGACGACACAAGCCAGATAGTAGCGAGTAAGCAATCGATAAATGAGTATGCCATTGAAGAGGTTTATAGGACTTAGGTGCAATTGTCTCAAGTAGACGCAAGGTTAACCCCCCGAATGTTCCAATTGTTTGTGAATGTGCCCGTGAGGTCATTAACCCCAAGAATTTTGAGCTCCTACCCGTCAGGTCATTGGCCCAAAATGATTGAAGGTGACAAAAGGTCAGTACACATACTGCTCATATAGTCTCAGGCACTCTTTTTATGATAAAACACTTGTCTGTAATCATGGCAAAACATCCCTCATTTTCTAAATCGTCATCATGAATTTTGCAAAATTATCCATCAAAATTTCTCCGCCCTTAGAGTTAGTAAGATTTTGTATGCACTTTCTGTCATTTCTACTGAAAACACTACGTTTATATATATCGTATGGTACAATGTATCCCAAACTTTGGTTTGAGCTCCATGCAAACTGATACCCTTTATCCTTTAGTGAAAAAAGTCATCCCTTTCCAAATGTCTTAATGGAACCGTCCTCCGCTGTCGTGCCATACAACGCGCCATATGACGTATGGTATTTGACCGAAAGGTCATTCGTGGAATCGTGCTCCGGATATGTTACGATGTTACGTAAGCTACATGACCGAGAGGTCATTCTGATGACCTGGACATAGAATAGCAGCACGTATCATATAGGCAGCACAGACCATAATTTCTTTGTACTAAGTTCCAGTAGTTTCAAATTTTCATCGGAATTGCCCTGGCTTTACGATATTAATAAATTGGAATCCATACGACTTCGCTTGTGCTGTGTATGCTTCTTCTTTGCCCTTTGGCTTTGTAAACTCGGCCCAGTCAACTCAGCCGAACACCCTGGTCAACTCGACCCAACACCATGGTTAGGGTTACGGTTAGGGTAAGGGTTAGTTTACTGCGCTTTGACCAGATTGTTGGTCCGCGTTGGTCTGATTGGCCATGGTCCGAACCGTCTATAACGTTAGCGACGTCGGAAAAACTGAAACGCAGGGCACACAGTCAACTGGTCTGAGGGACTAGAAAAACAGCAACATCTAGTGTGTAACGGTTAACCTATACTTCCAAACCCGGGAAAAAAGGAATGTGTGCTTACCGTTATGCTTTACCGTGCTGTCTGTCAAGATCGCCAAGCGCTCACTACCGCGTACTACCGGCAGCAGGTGTATTTCTGAACTTTGAAACCGGCCATACCATTCGTACAGGGGTGCCACATTTCTACAGTCACATTTCATGGACTCATTCGTATAAATATTTCATATTTAATCCACATTATTGTTTACCTATGTTTACAAACAAATATTTACGTAGCTTTATAGCTTTCGTTTTATCAGATGATACATGTAATACAAATACCAATATTACCCTGAGAAAAAGTGGATTGCTCCACAGGAGTCAAAGTTGAACGACCTCCAACAACCTCCTTGCAGTAGTGTTAGCGCTTGCCGTCAAGAAGCACAGACCAGTCAGACAACATATTAACTTTCCGCCACTGAGAGTGACAGTTTAGAAGGCCTTTTTAAAGCATACAATACGAAAACCTATATATATCAACGGGCTTTGCAATTGGTACATCGTATTGCGTTGCGTTGCAACAATGTAATTTACATTGTAAATGATGCTTTCGGAACTCCAAAGTATGATGATATGATGAAAGGATGATAAAATATGATTAACGATAACAAGTTCTTATCTTTTCAGCCTGGTGACGGCTCAGTAAAAGTAAGATGCATTTTATTTATATCGTCGCAGATTTCCGGAAGGGTTCGGTAAACATCGGGACGTCCGTCGAGCCGGTTCGTATGGTGAGCGTGTCTTTCCCGGGGCCGTTCTTCTCAGCCGTTCCGAAGCTAAAGGCAAAGGTAATTTCAGTCTAATATTCCATATCTAGTAACCTGCTAATCTCCAACCAGATCCACGGTGCGTAATGTAAAGTATCAAACTTACGGTGCCCGATTGACTCCCTTAGCCGGCTATACTCCCTGGCCAACTTTTATACTATTTTATGGCACCGTAGGATCTGCTTGGAGATTAGTAGCCTGCTACGTTCAATGCCACTACTGGAAATAGTTTCACCAATTTAGTATGGCTTTTTGGGCGCATAACGTTTACTTATTTCTGGCTTTAGTCTTCATCAGTGATAAAAACACCGACGAAGACAGTAACGTTATACAGGTTTTCGAAATGTTTAAAGGGAAAAAGTAAGACTACGTATCTAAAAAAGCTATGTCGAATTCAGTCTCTCTTGCTCTGAATTGACAGCATCACCTTGTGTAGTTACCTTGGTTGCGGTACTTTTTTGATGAGATAAACGTATAATGTTCTCACAATATCCCCGAGTTTCACCCGTACGATTACCATTCAGGCAAATGTTGGCTGTTTGCAAATTAAGATTGTCAAAACTCAAGACAACATAGGGTTGTTCAAATCTCATCTTGAAGGTCAACAAGGAGGAAGGTCAAGTCGGAAGGTTCTCAGTCTTCGTGGACGAGGTGACCCCGGGTAAGTTCGTGGCCGCCGTGAGGAGGACCGACCAGGAGGAGGGGTGGAGGACCAACCCTACCCTAACGTGGGTAGCGGAGACGGACAGAGGTTGGTCTGTTCTGTTTGCTTAAAAGCTTGTTTGTATGTTCTAACTACATCGTAGAAAAATGACCGTTCTTCTTAGTACGTACTGGCCTAACGACAATTATCCATTGAGGGAATAAATTCCTTGTACAATTATACCATCTCCGTAAAATATAACAATAGATTTAAAAGAGACTCAAACTCAAACTTTTTGTTCTGTGTCGTACTGTATTTGTGATAGTCAATCGTTATATATGCATGACTACCCTAAGTAGTACATACAACATAGTAGCTTCGTAAGCACATTTAGAAATATATGTTGTATCTCATGGCTCAATGCAATATCACGCCCAGTTAGAGGGGGTGGAGTTAGTCAGGACAAGACGCCCAACATAATGACGATAATTTATGGCTCTAAAATGATCCTATGAAAGAGTAAGTTCATTCTAACCTCAATCCTGGCTTGATAACACGTCGTCGCGATTGTTTCTATTTTTTTGTCTAAGCTTTTTTGAACACCTTTCCCCTGCAGTGTCGGATGTGTGCACGGAGACAGAGTTCCGCTGTGCCGACCTGACCTGCATCCCCGGGGAGTGGCGCTGCGATGGCGAGCCGGACTGTCCCGACAGCTCCGACGAGTCTCCCGAAGAATGCCGTAAGTCATCATGATTTCTGAAGGTTGTAAAGACGAAAGGCTTTTTGGATTGACCGATTAAATAAAAAAAATAGACTAAAGGCAATATTTGTATGGCAGCTGTGTTGATCGCATAGAAGAGGATAAGAGTTTACATTTGCCATCAATTGAACCTTGAACGTGGACATCAGAGATGCCATCACGGGTCAAAATGGATTCTTCGTCTCCACTTAGCCTTGGTCGCCAGAGAACAGTATTCGCGGCTACGGTTCTTTCCCGGGCCGCTAGCAACATAGCCCCGTAAACCGACTTTAGCCGGCCGGGGAGATACGCCGCCGCGCAGTGAAGGCGTAACTCCCTTAGCCGGCTAAGTTGTACTCTGATATCCAGGGTAATTAAAAGAAACCTGCGACAAAACGATTTTTTTAAAACCCAAGGTGAATATCCTATCATGTGATCATAGTCACGTGATTAGACGACGTGATGGGTCATTTGTCCTGACGAACGCTGACAACGCCATAATCTAGCAATTTTCCATTCCTCAAGTGGATTGGCAGTTTGAGCATGCAGTTGATCACTGGCATTGTTTTCTTGAAGGCTGTCCGTTTGGCTATGGACGTTTCGAGGATTCCTGCTTCAAGGTGTCCAGGCTCCCGGCAGACTTCGCAGGGGCGGAGGAGGAATGCTTGAACGATGGGGCACGCCTAGCCGCTATCAAGGACCAAGCAACACATGAGTATGTTACACTGGCAAGAATACGATTCAATATTGAGTTAATGCTGTTTTTCTCTGGATGCAAGTAATGTATACTGCCTTATAACTCCTGTGTATTGTTGTCAAATGCAGTGACTACACTATAGTACATAAATGTACCAAGTGATACCGAAGTGCGAAGAAATGATGTATCAAGCTTAGATACACATTATACAGGAACACGAAAAACTCAGAGTTGACTTACTAATATTTTGTTTCCATTAGGTACATCTTGAGTCAGGTGGCACCGGTTGCAAACCTGTACGTTTTGTGGATTGGACTAGAGGACAGAGAAAATGAGGGCTCCTTTGTCTTCAGCGACGGCACTACCCTATCAGGTCTGTGGGCTTGTCATTTTTTCCTTCATTTTTGGCGAGGCCTCAGAGGCGGAGACATTTTACAATACTGCATTTTCTCTAAATATATATTAGAATCGAAAGAACGCAATCTTGACTTCATTTTATCTTCGTACTGTATTAATGTAGGCGGTTCAGCGATGCTTTACACTCTGAGTGGAAACAATTAACACAAGACTTGTTGGTTTAATTTCGACTATAGATGACTCTTGGCAAAACTTCTACTACCCGGGAGCTTCTGCCCAGGAAGACGAGGACTGTGTTGAGATGTACTTCGGCAGTGAAAGGGACGCCGCCTACTGGAATGATCAATACTGCACCCTTCCTCGTCGCTTCATCTGCCAAATAGGTATTCTTCTAGAGTTCAATCGCTCTCATAGAGTTCATTAGTTCGTTTCCTTGCTGTTTCGGTAGCAGGGTTGTGGTTTTACATGAGGCACCTCCTTGTACATGCGACCCCCATTTTACGTCCCTTCCAAAAGACAGGTGCAACTCCAAACCGGGTGGTCTCACCGAGATTGAACCGGGTCTCCCAGTTACCAGCTATTTGGAAGCTGCTACCAGTTGAGCTACAGAGACACTCCCCTCACAGTTCTAGAGTTACAAACATCGTAATGTGTGGAGAAAGCTTCAAGTCCATGAATGCGCATATTCTATTGATACCTTGGCTTAAATCACGGATAAATTACCACGATATTGATTTTTTTAAGGTTTTTGAAAACTTATTCAAAACAACTGAGATTCTTTTGCTGCACCAGGATGACAGGATGTGATGATTTAAGTTTAATACCTGTACCATATCAAGTCAGAAAAAAACGTCTTTAATTGAAGACCTTTACCATTTTCCTTACTACCTAACACTATGACCACTTAAAATCTGGAAGAAGGCTAATTGTTACGTCTGCCCTCAGCTGCTTCACCTTCCCCGGATGTGGAGGAGACCACGCCTCCCGTCCCAGAGGTCCTGGATGAAGAAGAAGATGACTTCCCGGCAGCGGCATCGATACAAGATCCTTTGTCACCGGAGATTGCGGGCCTCCTCAGCGAGATTCTACCAGGCGGTATGTTTTCTGGACGCTCAGAAGATGTCCAGCAAACAACAGTGGCCCCCATGAACAACGGAGGTAAGAAATAAGACAAGCCTTTACCGCCGAATACAATCTACAAGCCTTCTAAAGGCTCACGGCACATTTCCAAACCGGGCCCGGCTGGGCTGTTCATGGAAACGAATCATAGAAATGTACACGTAAAAATATACACAAATAATGCACATGACTATTCTCTTTACGTCTTGTGTAGTTTGGTGTCTGTTGAATCATACTTTCTGTTCCCGAAAGTTGCCTGGCCAGGCTCCGGTTTGGAAATGTTACATAGGTCTTGATTAACGTTCACGGTCATCTCCTATCATTATCACCTATATCTCCCACCAACTTGGTTCAGTGCCCAGAAGTGGTCTTCAGTCCTTGCATGGGGAATTGATCCAATACTCGTTAGAATTGTTAAAAAATAGCACAACTTTGTTTCTCCCAAGTCAAAAAGATAAATTCTGTTCCTGACGACATGGAGCAAGAAACATTTAGAAACCCTGACGTGTAACATAATTCTTTTCGATGACTTGTACGAAATCATCTCTTACCATTCTCGTTTGGTCAATTCATAAAATCTATCATCAAACCACAGAAAAAGCGGCGACGGAGAGGCCAACGCAGGCAGAACCCGCCGTTGCCGAGGAGGAGATGCCCGGGGAGGATACAACACCGTTACCCGATAGAGCACCAGTAGCAGCAGCGCCGGTAGAGAAGACAGGCACAGACCTGCAGGAGGTACCACAGATGCCCGATCAAACAGAAGACGAAGTTGTAGGGGAAACAGAAGACGATATAGAAGTAGAAGTTACACAAATGCCACCAGTTGTTGAAGCCACCGATGAAGTTTTTGAGACCACAGAAGAGCTCGAAAAGGATTCGGAAGCAGAAGATGATGAATTGTTGAGAGCAACGGAGGTACCGTCCTTAGAGGAAGATGATGGAGAGGTAGAAGAGGAAGACAAATGGGAAGAAGAGGAGGACATGGCAGTAGAGGAAGACGGTACAGAAACGACTGATGTGGTAGATATCATTAATGAAGTACTCGGAGGGGAGGATGAAGAAGGCAAAGAAGAAGAAGAGGATATGAAGGGAGTGGAAGACGGTACAGAAATGACTGATGTGGTAGATATCATTAATGAAGTACTCGGAGGGGAGGATGAAGATGCCAGCACCGAAATGCCGGAGGTAGAAGAGGAAACAGACGAATCAGCAAAGGAACCAGACACACCTGAATCCGAAACAGAGGAGACACAGAAAGAAGAGAAGGAAGAAGAGATGGATACTACAGACGAAATGGAAACGGAGGAAGAGGATGAAACTACAGAAGAGGCGGAAATGGAGAAAGAGGACGAGACTACAGAAGAAGAGATAGCAGGAGAGACAGCAGAAGAGACAGAGGGCACAGATGGGGAAGACACGAAGGAGGAAACGGATGATCAGAAGGCAAGTGAGGAGGCGGAGGAGGAACCTGACATGGGTGAAGTAGAAGAGGAGGAGGAAGCAGAAGATGAAAGTACCGATGCTGAAGGTGAGCAAGAGGAAGATGAACCCGTGCAGGAGGAAGAACGACCAGAAGGAAGTGAAGAATCTGAAGAGGAGACTAACGTCATAGCTGAGGTGATCCAGCCTCCTGAGATGGAGGAAGAATCTGCAGAAGTCCAGCCGATAGCACGGATGGACACCGAAGTAGATTCAGACGGTAAGCGGCTCATGATCACTCACTTACACAATTTTGCTTTGTACATTATTTATGACCAAGTCTAACAAAAAGACGTGATTATATGTTAAGATAACGAGAGGAAGGCTTCCAAAAATACACTACGTAATGACAGATGAGCAAAGGTTTGTATCAATAGTTACAACGGTAACAATGTTCATGTTTTTGCATACACAGGGTCACGAATGCAAACAGGAGAGGAAGAATATGGCACTGAAATGTCACCATTGCAAGACACAAAAGAACAAATACAAGACGCGAAGGAGGACACGGTAGAGCCAACCGGAGCTTCTGAGGTGGAGGACGTGGTGGAGGCGGCTACTGAAGCCGCAGACATGGAGGAGGAGACGAAAGACGTGACGGATGCAGAGACAGGAGAGACTGCAGTAGAGGTAGAGGAGGAGGCTACAGGTGAAGTAGAAATGGAGACAGAGGAGACAACAGGTGAAGTGGAAATGGAGAAAGAGGAGACAACAGTTGAAGGGGAAATGGATAAAGAGGAGACAACCGAGGAAGTGCAAATGGAGAAAGAGGAGGAGACTACAGAGGAAGCAGAAATGGAAATAGAAAAAGAGGTGGAAACAGTGGAAGTGGAAAAAGAGGAGGAAACAATAGAGGAAATAGAAAAAGAGGAGGAGGCTAAAGAAGAAGTGGACATGGAGAAAGAGGAGACAACACTTGAAGAGGAAATGGATAAAGAGGAGACAACCGAGGAAGTGGAAATGGAAAAGGAGGAGGAAACAACAGAAGAATCGGAAATAGAGAAAGAGGAGGAGACAACAGAAGAAGTTGAAATGGAAAAAGAGGAGGAGACAACAGAAGAAGTGGAAATGGAAGAAGAAGAGGAGGAGACAACAGAGGAAGCGGAAATGGAAAAAGAGGAGGAGACAACAGAAGTGGAAATGGAGAAAGAGGAGGGTGTTACAGAAGAAGTGGAAAAAGAGGACGAGACTACAGAAGAAGAGATAGCAGGAGAGACAGCAGAGGAGACAGAGGAAACGGATGATCAGAAGGCAAGTGAGGAGGCTGACGAAGAACCTGACATGGGTGAAGTAGAAGAGGAGGGAGAAGTAGAAGATGACAGCACCGATGCTGAAGGCGTGCAAGAGGAAGATGAACCCGTGCAGGAGGAAGAACGACCCGAAGGAAGTGAAGAATCTGAAGAGGAGACTAACGTCATAGCTGAGCTGATCCAGCCTCCTGAGATGGAGGAAGAATCTGCAGAAGTCCAGCCGATCGCACGGATGGACACCGAAGTAGATTCAGAAGGTAAGCAATTCGTGATCACTCAC
>NC_049994.1:9822709-9851796 GCF_000003815.2 Branchiostoma floridae | reverse complement strand
TAATTATTATGAGCAATGCGTTCATAGACTATACATTAAGGTAACGACAGAAAAGCTTCCAAAAAGCTCAGCAAAGTTTTGTGTCAATAGTTATAACATTAACAATTTTCATGTTTTGCATACACAGAAAAAGCAGAGGAAGCAGAAATGGAGGAAACTACAGATGAAGTGGAAATAGAGGCAGAGGAGGAGGCAACAGAAGAAGTGGAAATAGAAAAAGACGAGGAGACAACAGAAGAAGTGGATATGGAAAAACAGGAGGAGACTACAGATGAAGAGACAACAGCAGAAACCGATGCGGAAAAAGAGGAGGAGACGACAGAAGCCGACATGGATAAAGAGGAGACAACAGAGACTGACACAGAGGAAGAGGAGACAACAGAACAAGTCAAAACGGCGGAAGACAATGACGAGGAGACAACAGAAGTCGACATGGAGAAAGAGGAGGCTGCAACAGAAGAACCTGATATGGAGGTAGAGGATGTAGAGACTATAGAAGTTGACACCGAGAAAGAGGAGGAGCCTATAGCACAGGTAGACCCGGAGGACGACACTACAGAAGTGGCTGATATGGAGGAAGAGGCGACGACGGAGCTGGCTCCTGTCGATGACCCTCAAACAGACGATATATTAGCTGAAGTAACAGAGCAGCCAGGGGAGGAGGGCCTCCCAGAGATAGAAGAGGACAGTGTGCCAGAAGAAGAAGAGGAAACAACAGAAATTGTGCCTGTGGTTGACGTTTCGGTGGATGTGGCAGAGAGTGAGACAGAACAGGAGACAGAGGAGCCAACGATGCTGCCAGGAGAACCCAGGGAGACTGCTGCGGAACTGGAGGTTTGATGGATGCCATGACTATTTGAATTCATAAAGAATTACGTTAACTCACAATGTAGTGATTTGTGATATGTATAGCAAATATCGCGGAAGTCACAACTTAAAACAAGACAGAACTACGAATGCATGTTAGTACATGGAAAGGTGTGCAGAAATATTGCCATTAGACAGGCAGTGCACACACAATACGTTTAGGTTACCTATAACGTCAAGTGCCTCTAACGCAGCAGAACTTAACATTTTTACACATGTAGGAATTGCAAACGGTGATTGTATTTTTATTTTTTTGTATGTTTATAGCCTCAGGAAATAGTGTCGGAGGTTGAAACTGAGGAGGGGGAACCTGACGAGCAGACACGCCAGGAAGCGAGCGAGGATGAGACCAACGTGATAGGAGTGGCAGAGTTACGTCGACTCAGCACAGAAGTAGATCCAACTGAAGATGCAGGTCATTTCATCACGTTATTCTCTAACTTGATTGATGTTTAACCCTTGTCCTGCTGAGCCCTTGTTTCCAACGAGGTATCAAGTACCTAGAAATCTTGACCACTGGATTAGATTTCTTTGAAGACTTTCTCAATATCAATATGCATTACTTTACTTTTACTGGCGAGAAATTCTAGTATGTCTTTCCTACCAATGCATTGTCTCTACACCTGCAGATGCTGAGAAAGGGGAGCCGATCGTTGTCTTTGAGTCCAAACCAGTTGAGCCAGCTTCAGTTGAAGAGATAGTGCCAGAGTCAGAGGAGCAAGAAGGTAACGTTGTTGGTAAAGCTGAATAAGAAATGTAGATACATGTACTAGTCTTTACGCCTTCCATGCTGCCAATGCAATAATTTAATGTTTAGCAATTTCCTTTTGGATCACAAGGTTGGGGTTCGTATCCTAATAACTTTTGAATGGAACCCCGATTCGAGCATTCACAGATATCGTTCACAAAATCGTGGGTCGGCGCTACCCAAAAAAAATACACACTGCCAGTTCAGAAGTCTGCAAAAATGGCCATTTTCATCCATCACATTTGTCTCAGACCCTCTACTTCTTTTCGTACAGACCTCGGCTGTGCGCCATTCGTTGCAGAGGAGTTCAGCACCTGTTACGCAAGGTATCAACACCAGGCATACAAGATCCGGAGAAGCGGGAAACTATCGCATAGAGCTTTCTGTCTGTGAGTATCGAGTTTTTCCTTGTTTGTAGGGACAATAGAAAAGTGAAATACATGCATAAAAGATGCGCAGATGGAGTATATGTTAAATCGTCTCTTCCAATTCTTCAAGGCAAATACAGGGAGTATTAAAAAGTGCCTAATAAACATCTTCCCTGGTAAACTAAATACATGTACACAAAATATAGCCTTCAGGTAATAAATTAAATACAGCAATTGATTCAGAAAAGACACATTATAGGCTAGATGCATGATCTTTTACCATTATTAATTACATGTACACCTTGTTATTCAGATTGAACTGCATGCATATCTAATTGTAAAGTGTGAACCAAAGACTACATTCAGGAGAACTATGTAGTTCCAAAAGCACCTATCTAACCAATTCTATACATCCTGTTTTATAACTCCAGGGCCCACTACGAGTTGTACGGGTGCTACACCACCGCCTTAGCAGAGTGCATCGAGCACGCCTACACCAGATTCAGAACCGTCTTGGAGGCAGAGGGTAAACTTATTCTTTCCAGGTGTGTACCTGCAGGCAACGGTGCCATACCTTGAGGAGTATCCTCAAACTTATCACCTTCTGTTTGTTTCCAAGACCAGTTTGTTTTCATGAAGTATAAGCATTTTACAATCTTCATGTGACCAAATAAGAAGAATGCTTTGACAAATGAGTTGATCAGTGTTACATGTTGGCTTCCTGGGCTATCAAAACGTAACATTTCGCCTGGGGAATTCCTCTGTCAAATCATTTCCTTCTGATCCAATGTTTACCTTGTAAAGAACCCAAGCAGTTTGGTAGAGACTGTTATGAAGGTAGGTTTGGTGTTACCTTTAAAAACCAGTTAGCAAAGGTAAGGATTCTGTAAAAGAGCTGGAGACTCAATACTAAGCTCAATTTTCCCAATGTATTGACAATTCAAGGACCTATGTAAAGTTAGGGAAACTTAGAAATGTGTTAAGTATAAGCTGTTGTGTGTATAAGGTTAAGAATTCATGTGGCTCTTGGTGTGGAATTGCTTCATCATGAGTATGTGTTATGTGATTAAGTCTGCCATTCGCAATATATGGACCAACTAAGTAGTTTTAAATCAAAAAGGTTCTCATGCTCATAGATTGTAGTACAGGCACAATCATTATGACATGATTATGTAGTGTGATTTCCCTTCTGTGATATAGGCCGCTATTGGCACTATTTTCAATGTGTTGTTGAATCATATTTACAGTCTTAGTGTTAAATCAAAATGCTTTCAAGTCAGGGTTTGACAAGTTTTCTAAACAACTTGTCCAACCGGGCAACTACATAAAGAATTTACTTGCCCGAACCAACTTTTCACTTGCCCAAAATTTAAATGAACTCTCTGTAGTAATGGAACTCTTTTATCATTGGCTCTATTAAAAGTTTCTGTGTTGACTGATGCTTGATGTCATGACTGGACAGTTTTATTCAAGTATATCAAAATCTCACGAAAAATGGGCAAGTGAGGTAGGACATGCACTTGCTCGGTACAATCAGGCTAGTGGACTTGTCAAACCCTGTCAAGGTGTTAATAATTGTAGCATATTGTAGTACTGGCATAATCATTTGTTAACAAATAATAATTTTAACATTAATGACTAGCTAGTGCTTAAGATATGATCTTATGAATCCACTGTACACTGCAAGAATGTAAGACTGTAATAAGTAAATAATTCAGAACTTACATTCACTTGTAAAAAAAATACACCAAACCACAAAGATGACATCAAGGCATTTGTTCCTTCATCATTGCAATACATCTCACGTCTAACCCAAAAGCTCATTTTAAACAGCCTTAAAATAACGAAACTGCTCATTCAAAGCTTTCAACATCATCATCACCATGTACAGAAAAGAGCAATGACCAGTACGTGTACCTTACCCAGAAATACTCATCGCTGACAGCACCTTATACAATGTACACACTTGCAAGTCATCACTTCAAAATACAAATCAACAAATTGACAATGAATTTGGGATGGACCAAAAAGAACAGTAATAGGAAACCGCAGCAAACTAAATCAATGCAGCCTTGAATCCATCTAGTTCTGTTTCGCTCCTATGATTGCTCTATGCAAAATAGTCTGTGCCCCTTCCCAATCTATATGTTTGGTTCTTACTTCCTGCATAATTTCAGGAATCAAAAATTCATCAGCTGCCTTGAACCCCAGGGCCAAAGGGCTCAGAGCCAACTCTAGCCTATATTTTAGGACGAATGTTCAAGTACAGAATGTACCAATAGTTTCTCTATCAATGAACGCTAGACTATTTTGCAGCAAAGCCACAAAAGAAGCAAACAGAACTAGAATAGAATGGGTACCAGGCTAGCTGAATAGGAAGTCTGCAGACTGAATCTATGTATACATAGATACATGTAGGTACGGTTTACACTCAAGACATACTGCACTCTTGGTTCCATACATAAATACTGAAATTCTGATGACATTCAAAACTCAAGACTAAAAACTACAAATCATCACCAGTTTGTTTCAAAATGACAGCTAGACGTACATCTTTTTAAGGTGAATATCATTCTAAAATTTCCTCTGCAATTTTCATAATTGGCTTTGATTTTAACTAACATGTTCATAAAATTTCTCTTAACGTTGAACATGAGAATGTTTTGCTGTTAGACTAAGTAGTAGCCTTAAGACTTTTACCTGCGATTTTTATAAATAATGACAAACGTTTAGTATCAGTTAGCCAAAAATATACATATTTCATGAACAGAAAGTTTCTAGACTCTGAAATCTTACAGCTTAGCTGGCAGACAAGCTCATAGAAAACATTATATCATTCACAGTCATATAGTGATCTCCTTTTCCTCCTGGACAATACAATCTGTTGACAATAAAAACTAACTTCCTGTAGTTTTCTGCCTTTGTATTCATTCTCATAAAAACAAATAATACAATCTCTACAAGTAAACCGTCTTTTCAAAACTGTGTTGAATGTCTTCACGTATATCCTGCCGATTTCATCTGTTTGCTTCACAAAAGTCCTCTATCATTTCACTACACCTGAACCACTTTAGTTAGTTATTCTATAGAAATACTGGCCATTGGTAGGCAAGTGTCAGCTTTCATGTACAGCTTTCAAGCAACTATCCACATTTTGAGACAGAGAAGTGAAATTATACAGGTTGACATAGCATGCAAACGAACTACTTTTCAACTTAAGGTTTTCTTGTACATGTAATTTTTTTAGCAATGTCTCTCCAGGGTTGAAGAGAATAAATGAGTAACTACAGTGCAATGTTTCACTGGTCTGAATCTTTATAGCTGCTTTTCAGTATGACAAACAGAATTGTTTGCCAGCTCTCTCTACGATGGCAATGACTGATATGTTCCATTTGAAGTGTTACTGTCTACAGCAAAGTCAGTTAAAGCAGAATATATCATCTCTAGAATTGTCTCATTTTTGTCTTATGGATTGTTTTACAAAGTTACTCAATGGGTGCATTCATGGAATACAGCGTTGCAACATTTTTGTTTAGCAAAGGCAGTGTCAGTTTGACCATGTTTGATATTGACTTATCCCTGAGAAAAAACAAAGAAGCATTTCTTTCTTTACCTTGTAGTTAGTTTGATAGTTTGCAGTTTATAGTGTGTATACAGGGCATTGAAAGTGTTCCTAATTCAGAAGAAGAATAGATTTCTCTTATCTACATGCAATCAAGCATCCCTTAAGCCGGCTTCAAACAGCAGAAAAATAGCTCACCGTGAGAGGCAGTGAGCTCTTAATATTTTCCGCAGCAACACAGCCATCTCCTCTCAACCACTGTGCAATTTTCAGCCTGGCCAATGTTTACAGGTCACAGAACCTCATCCATTGTGATAAGGTTGATTTTCAGGCAAAGCTCTGCAGATTTTGAAACTCAGTCACCTTCTAAATATCAACAATCTGACCGGAGGTTGTTGGCAGGGTGACTTAATGGCTTATATAGTAGATTTTGCAATGATTCTGTGTCTTTTTTTCATATCTCTACTTCTTGGAAGCAGTTTTATAGCGATTTCTTTAAGATATCAACAGCAGTTTCCTTTCATCCTTTGACAAAACTCCTTAGAAGACATGTATCTAAAACTAATAGGACTTGTCCTGGTTACTACTTGAAGACCACATGGTATCTGGTCTCGTCATTCTCCGCTGTAAAGAGAGAAAATAGATAAATAACCAACTTATTTATGTGGCCAACATAGTTCACTAAACAGAACTTGATAAGAACTTACAAGGAACTGGGCAACCTACAAATACAATTAAAAAACGACTTTCATTAAAAGATGTATTACCTTTGACCATGGACAGGGCAAAACAAGTCTCATCGTTGAGATTTTGCACCATCTGCAAAAGTAATACAAAAGTTGGTAAAAATGTTGGTTGATCTGTAAGTGTTGTAACAGTCAAGGAAAATACTGTCATAAATGCTTTTCAATAGCCAGCTCTACCATAGGATCATGGGAAATCCTATAATGAACAAAGGTACAAAAAAGGAACCAAGATAGGGCTGTGTACCTAAGCACAACGATGTGTGCAAGAACTTGTACATTGTAAAAGTAGGGGAAGGGCTAGCAATCTATCCCTGTAACAATATACCCCATTACTGATGCAGCATGGAAAGTTGCTACCATAGGTGCCAATAGATATTACAAAGTTCTCAACAACAACAGTTACCAGTGAGTAAAGGGGTCTAGATATGTGTACTTGTACCTGTATCTGGACCACTTGACAAAGTAAGTAGTGAATTTTTATTTAGACTTCAGGTATCTTGTGTAGCAAACCCACTGATATTAAAGATGGTGCTGTCTTTAAAGCTCTTTTCAAAGTGTTGAATTTTTGTCTTTGTGGCAGAAATATCATAATTTTTGGTAACAAAATGATAGAAAAAAGCATGTGTTACCTGATCAGTGATGATGACATGGATCCCAGTGGGCCCTTGTCTGTAGAGATCAGCTAACTGTGAAGGAGAGGCGTTGAACAGCTGGGCAATCTTCAGCTTCAGCTCTTCCACACACAGGTTCTCCAGGAAGATTGCATGATAGACTGGGGAAACAGAGCAAGCCATTGTTAGAAAGTTGCTGACAGGCAGATAACATGTAGTTTGTGTAGCACTCTGCTGTCCAGGACTGTAGCTGGATGTTGGGCAGGCTGCTTCAAGTGAGATTTAATCAGGCCAGATAACATGATGGATTGGAGAAACAGAGCAAGTCAACATTAGGAAGTTACATGTAGTAACAAGCAGACTGCATGAGGGAAAACAGAGTAAGCCATTGTTATGAAGTTGGTAACAGGCAGATGATTGGGAAAACAGAGCAAACCATTGTGAGAAATTTAGTAGCATTGTCTTTGAGATTGTCCTGACTAGGATACCTACTAAGGGATTCAAAGTATTTTGACTGGTAGATTAAAAAAGATGCAGGTGTCCTGAAGAGAGTTGACTTTTTTTTGTAATTCTTCAGTTTTAAAACTGATAAGCTCTGTCATCTATGCAAGGACATGCCATGATACACATGTATGTTTAGTTGAAAACCCAACAGGGCAATCATTCTCAAATTGAGGTGCTCTATTACCCCGGACTCAGTCAAATCAACTGTGAGCTCACAGGTCTGCATCTTGTTACAAGAACAGTAGAGTAGAGATTCTCCCTCCCCCCCCCCCATACACACACTCAAATACAAGGCGACATAGGTGTACTTACCATGTTGTGACTCTAGACAGACGTACATGGTCAGTCTTGGTCTAATTGCTCTGAAAAGATAAAAGACAAGCACAGGTAAGAACGAGACATAGCAAAAGACTTCCAATGCCTGTACTTTCTTCAGGACAACAAAGACAATGTCATAGTTAAATGGCCATGAAGTCACATCTATAGACAAGTGTAATCCTATGGCACGTTACAGAGGTTGTAGTTGTCATGGTCACAGTTGCCATGGTTACCTGGCTTGAAGGGCATTGAAAAGTCTGATGCCATCAGCTGGGCCACAAATCTGCACCAAGTCTTCTCTGGTTAGTCTCAACAAGTCAGCTCCTGAACAAAACAAAGGAACAATGCTAATGTAAATTTATCTAATTGCAGAGGAGACCTCATTTTGCTATAGAAACGGAAAAAGTTTTCTGTAGTGTATTAAGTTCCTGGATGAAATGATTCAATGCAGAACAGTACCAATACAAAAAGTATTTGCCGAGTTACAAAAAATTAGCTGTGGAGAGGTCACTGTGAAGGACACAAAGCTAAAAGTAAAACCACGGCAAAGATTTTACGGTCTACAGTATGTAAGTTAAGATTCCCAAATGTGTGCACCCACCTGCAAAGTTATTAAATGTTCTGACATAGTTCCCAAATCTGTTGTGCACCAGCCAGTTCTGTGTCTCTTGAATGCTGGCACCTGGAGAGAGAGGCTGAAAACATAGGAAACATTATGAGTACACATGTACATTTGCAATGAATATGTTTATTTAGGCTTCACAGGGAGACTAACCTTCAAGTATCTATCACAAAAAATCTCAGTTTTGATATCCACAATTAGTAGTTCAACCAATGTTTGTAAGGCAATCAGCAGTTTGACCAAGGAAAGACTGGCTGCATTTCAGTCGAATATTTGTCTCTCTACATTTGAAGAAATCGTGGGCAGAGCTACATTTGTCTGAGAACTGCCCAGAACCGGCCATGGATGGATCCCAGGTCACATTTCCAAACTGGGGCCCGGCAGGATGTTTAAAAAAACGAGAAATCAAAATGTATACCTAGAAATATGCACAAATTACGCCCATGAATCTTATGTGACATTTTGTGTATTTTGGTGTCTTTCATATAATTCTTTAACTTTATGCTCCCCAATGCTGCCCGGTCAGGCCATGGTTTGGAAATGTGACCTAAGCCTAAAAGTAATGATGCATACAACATCACTATGGTGTAAATGCTAAGAGGAGACTTATATGATTACGTTGCTGAGTACCTCAGATGGCAGGATGAGGGACTGCCATCAAGATCACAATGGTATCATAGAAAGCAGAGAGAAAGGCAACATATTAAGTAAAACATTTATAATGAATGCTTGACATTTCAGAATCCAAAACATGGGGCACATGTCTGAGGGCAAATTTGGATTCTTTGCACTGAGCTGGACAGTATTTTAATTGATTTTGGTCAATTTATTTTGAGATGAATGACGAGAAAAACTACCAGACATGTCCTATATCAGAAATAATGTTGCATGTATGATTTTGTGATGTAATCAATTGCTTTGATATATCAAGGACCAAAGACAAAACATTTCGTGTGGTCTTATAGTTGGATTCCATGTATATTCTATACTTTTATTGAGATATGTTTCCCTCACTTTTTCAGTAATACTGTTTTGTCATTTCTGTTTTAAAAACATTTTACCCAATGCAGTGTAGTTTTATTTTCTGACATAAAATCACAATTTAAAGTTTTTCAGTTTTGCCAGTTGCACTGTTAGCATTAGTTTTGTTTTAAAAACATTTTACCCTACAATGTATGTAGTACATATGTAGTCTTATTTTCTGACCCTTATAAACACTTGTTGGCTTTTAGCCAGGCATGTGTCATGGCATCATTTGGACTCCCCTTTCTTAAAATAACAAGAAATTGGATGCACTAGATGCCTTTACACTGGGGAGCACATCCTCTGACGAGCATGAAATTCTGATTGACCAGGTCTTCTTCTGTGACCTCTCTGACAGTAATTTTGCCCCTCAAGATAAATAGAATGTACCATTTTAACTTAAAATTCTTGAAAACTCTGCACCATGGAAGGTGGATGCCCCCCGACCCCCCTACAATTATAGTGGCGCCTATATCACTTACCTTGACTCATCAAGAAATTTGGACCCCTATAATAGAATCCTAGCTAAAAGCCTGGCCTTGATACACATATATCATTAACATTAAAGATAACTTCACATAGATGACAAGAATGTTTCTCACCTCGGTGGCTCCAGCCTTATCATCCCCATCCTCTGTGGGGGGAGGATGGGTAGTGGAGTTGGTGGGGCTTTGCAGACTTCTGTGGGGGAAACAAACAAAGGTAAGTAACAGACCGGATGTCATCCATTAATCAAATCAACATGGCCTTATCAAATGTGGGTACTGCAGAAGGCATTTACAGGACTGGCTATTTGGAATCTAGTCTTGCTAGCTTTAGTCTGCTTCCAATAGACACCAATTCCTAAGAAAAAAACTGTGTTTCCCTCTCTATACCCTAGAAAAACATGTCGACCCTAGACTTTTTTTTGGGTGGGCAGTGGAGTGACATAGTTTTCAATGTTGCAGTGTTAGATCTTTTATTCAGCCTGCTTCCTATTAAATTAAAAACTGCTTATCCTATCTAAATGAAGGATAAATGTATTAACAGATTTGTAACCATTAGAGTTTGACACTGAAAACATAAGTGTCCTCATGCATTTCAGTTTTGCAAAACTGAAATGCTTGTATCACTACAGTTTTGGGCCAAAGTCTACAAAAAGAAACCCTACCTACTGACCCTATTTTTTGAAGACTGAAACAGAAAACCCAATATCCTTTCCCTATATATAGGCCTAACCTGCCAATCTCAATACTTAAGCTGACAAGCCTACTTCCCTAGCTAATCATGGCTTGGGATAGGCTATACTGGAAAGAAGTTTATGGGCAGCCATGGTGGTTTCAGTAGTGGGTGAGGGCCAACATTTGAATTATGCAAGCAAGCATTGGTCTTGTTCCTTTATCACTCCCTGTATACCCTATTTAAGAGTCTGGTTTAGAAAAACATTGGGCCCGAAAAGGTTTGCTTAAGTCAATCATGAATTCCCTTTCATTGACCCTACCTGACACAAAACGTATTTGAGATAAAAGTTTGTCAATTACTTGGCAAGATTAGTTAGTTAGTGTTGGCATAGGTTAGATATGTACTAGGCTTTCTTGAGTATCCTGTACATGATCAGACACTTTTTTTTGAAAGTGGCTAAATGCAGTTATAAATGCTATAAACATTTATATATGAAACATTGATTCATGATTCAGGATACTGTCTTAATCATTGGTCTATGAATGAGACAGTATTCTAGCCAGCCTGAATTTTTTCTTTGTCCCTTGGATTTTGAACTTGGAAATTCTATCGAGCGCTGAGGTCCGGGAGTATGTTCCCCCAGGAAAGTTTTGAAATCTAGACCCTCTGACATACAGTAACTACTTCCTGCATTTCAAGGGGTAAGGTTTGCTTGGTTCAATGGCATTTGTTTTTATTAAAATTCAATAGCTTTTCATGCCAAAATTGTCCATCATAGAGGACAGAATGGGTAAAATTTATGTCCCTCCTCAGCGGCAAAATTCTGTCAGAGAACGGAAGGACAGACGCTGGCTAGAAGTAGAACCCTGGAATGAGACAATAAGCACAAAGCGCTAACTAAACATAATTTTGCCGGAGCACCAACTAGTAAAAAGACTCACAGTCGCAAGTAAACGCAGTGAAAGAAATTCTAAGGAGGTTACCATCCTTCCTTTCTGTTATGGGGGTGAAGTTTACTTAAAGCATGTTAATGTCAATATTAATGACTTCTATGAGGCCATAATCAAAAGCTGTGCTGCCTGCATGACAAGCCATGACAAGAAAAGCAAAGGGCCAGAGCCTGACCTAATGCTTAGACAGGCAGGCAATGAACAGTGGACCATGGCTTTACCTCCTATCCAGAGTGTCAGCCACAGCTGGGATTCAAACTCACAACCTTCTAGCCAAGACAGAGAGACAGCAGAGATTTCCAGTCTGTTAATATCAAAACAGCACTACAATGGGGGTCTGCATTCCTTTTTTTCCATGATGCATAGTCAGTCGTTTTGAGTTGATATAAGTCTTAACAGGACCAATTTAGCCACATGAACCGTATTCAGTGGGTAGTTGTATCTAATGCAATGCACTGGAGATATTTCTGAATTCAATGTAATGCAAATTTTATGAGAATGCACTGCCAACCCGACCCCCTTCAATTCAAATTCAGAGAAAATACACTATTTCCTCAGATAAAAATTCAACTGGCGGATGAAAAACACTGCATACATACATAATTTTTTCCCAAAGCAAACACTTCTCCCTAATATAATAAACTTCCAATTTACAGTGACACTTCCCTCTAATATAACACACTCCAAAATTTACCGCAACGCATCTGACTGAGTGTCAACAATTTTGTGCACCATTAATTTCTTATGCAGACCCCCTTCAATTACAGACAAAATACAGACAATTCCCGATCTGATAAAAATTCGACTAGCAGAAAAACATTGAACACACAAAGCACATTTTCAAAGCAAACATCAGGACCTACTTCTCTGCTATCTGAAGAAAGCTGAAAGGCTGGATGACCTCATACACACAGTCACAGTTCCCCGCTGGATTGTGGGTTAATCCAAACATCCCACTAGCAAATTTGCCTTGAAAAACCATGGGGAAAATTTTTCTCTCCAACAAAATATTGCACAAGACACTGTAACAACAGTATAGGAAACAAGCGACAGCCTTTTTCTGCTATGCCTGAGATGGCTCTTTCTGCAGGTCTGATGATAATACAGGCCAGGCAGGTTTGCGTGGGTTTCAACTGGCTCCCGCCAGAAAGCCTCATTTGCATACCTGTGCGTGCTTGCTGATAACAAGGTCATCTATAACATTGGTATTCATACGAGCATTGGAGGGACAAACCAAAAGGGCTTGGAGTGGACTCCTGTTTTGGAGTAGGGTTTAGGAAATGGTAGAATAGTTTTACATCAGGAAAATAGAGGAACATATAATCCTTTGAAGAAGAATATAAATAGAAAATGGAAAGAAGTTACCACACAGACTAGGGCATACACTTGTACTACTGTAGTACTAGTACTGTAAACAAAAATACAGATCTAGCCTAGGTCCCAAAAACAATTCAGAAGTTTTATTCAAAACATAAACATATACAGGATCTTTCTGGTTTGACTATACAAAAAAGTCAGAATTGTCACATTTAAGATTTCCTCTGACAGTTCTGATGTTCTTTTTTATAAAACACACACACACAGAGAAACATACATGTACGTAGACAGACAAGTTTCAAAACAACAAGCAGGTACACAAGATACAAATGTCATGCAAAATGCTTACAAGCTGACAACAGACCAATGGGTACATAATGACCTGGTACCTCTGAACGTTGCTTTGTCCCTTCCATTCCACCATTATCAGGTTACTCACTCACATAAAAGAATGTTTGCACAGCAGCACACACGAAGGGAAACACATAAGCCATATGACACCCCTCTGAGCTGACATGGTATAGTCCCAACACAACCTGCCCAAACTGGCTGCTACTGGCTCTTAGTCAATGGCTACATGACTTGTGCGATGTTATCAGCTCATTTAAGGACTGCAACAACTCAATGCCAGAAAAATAATGCTGTGGATTACAAAAGCTATGCTTTCAAAGCTGTAACAAACAAATTTGAATTTATACCTTTCTAAATTCGTAACATGTTGGACTGTCATAGTGTCAATTGTAGTAGGCAGTGTACAAATTGTACATACAGATTTCAAATCTTAAAATCAATTGGGACATGTGAAAATAGACATTATCCGACCAACAAACATAATGTCATCAAGTCAGGATCTCATGTGAAATGTTGATAAAACAACTGATATTTGAAAACATTGTCTGCAGGCTGGTTAAGAGCAGCTTGGTCTTATCTCCAGATTGTGTCATGTAAATATTGTTTCAATCCACAGCGGACTGGAGGTTTGCCAATAGCCCAAGGCCATGCAAACTTCTGTAATCGCTATACCAGGGGGACACAAACTTTAAGCAGATGAAAGAATGCAAAATGGTAACATTTCTCAACCTGCAGGTTACACAGAGCAGTGAGCCTTTTTTTTACATCTGCTTGGAGATAGGATCAAACTTGCAAACTACCGGATGTAAGCAGAACACTCCACTAGCTACAGGATCTGGTGATTGCACAGTCATACCAAAAATGTATAATACTTAGTAGTAGGGGTCGAGGGAATAAACTCTAAACTGATGCGCTTTGTTCTGGTTCTGACTGGCTCATTCAAATGACATCAAAGGGCCCTCTAGATGATAAATGATTCCTCCTATTATAGAAGGTCTAAATAACAGCATAAAAAGACACTACCACTTTTAGTCAAACTCCATAAAATAGAGGGTCTGTATGGGGGGGTCCTGATAACGATTTACGCTAAATTCGGGATAGCTGACAACACTTTACGTTAAATTCACGCAGGCTACCAACGCTTTATGCTTCATCCCACTACGAATTACGTAGAATAAAATAGCTTCCCTACGAATTACGGGAAATTAAAAAAGGCCTGCCTACTGCCTTACGGAAGAGACCATGCAGACCTTCAAAATACATATTGTATCCTCTGTTGTTTACTAAGTCTAATCTGAACAGTCTTTCCATAATTTGTGAAAAGATTTTCATTCCAAATAAGTTGAAATAACCAAGTTCTACTTCTAGTCAACACACCACTCTACATAATGCACCAATTCTAAATCATAGGATTGACATATTGGAACAAAGATATTACAATCCTCTGTCTGTTGTTAACAAGGCCTTAATCAAAACAGTCTTTCCACATCTTGTGAAAGATTTCCACTTCATATAAACAAGTTTTGGTCAAAACAACACACCACCTTACTTAGAGGCCTCACTCTGCATGATGTACCAATTCTAGATTATACTTATTTACTGTAAATGCAGAAATGTTCGCGGTGGATTGATGTTCGCGGTTTTCGCAGCGGCCGCTTCACCGCGAATTTAAAACCACCGCGAACATTTTTCTATAACCGTAAGAGACTACAGTGCATGCTGCTTCCGCGAAATTAAAAACACAGAAAAGTCCATTTTTCCGCCACCGCGAAATTAAATCCCTGCGAAGTTGAATGCATTTACAGTATCTATAGGATTGGCCTGTCGGAATGAAGACACTAAACATGAATAAGGGATATCTCAAAAGGAGGAAAATGTCCCTGAATGTGGTTATTTTAAAACCTTACTACAGATCTTATTAGCAATTGTATTTTAATGTTAAATACTTCAGTTTTAGAGTTTGAGTTTATTAGGATGCCCAAAATGAAGCTAATCTTCCAGGGCTCACAACAATAAAAAAAGCATATACAAAATACATGAACAGATAAAACAACATAAAAATACAGATACAGATCAGAATTACATACAAATACATGCTTTAAGTCTAAAATTACGAAGTGAGGTCAGAGGGCATACTAAGATATAAACAAAACACAGTAAAATTTGTCTATTATTAGTCTTGGAATATTTGCGGTTTTATTTTCTAACTTTTCAGAATCTTTTTGTAACATTTTGTGCTACAGTATTGTCATGAGCATAAAATAAAAACATTGTCTTTTCACTCTTACTGTAAAATAACATATCGCAAAAATAAAATAATCTATAGTATTCCCACCCTTAGACTTGTGCTAGAGGCAACCATGGTCACCGACCCTCTTGATGAAGATGGGACTAGGTGAGGGCTCTAGTCATCTCAAATTTTTTCTGTCAGCCAATTCCTATTGTCGCGAAAACCGCGAAAATTTACTTATCAAAGTTCGTAGAATGCTTGGTAAGAATGCATCCAGGAGTGAACTGAGACCTTGAAAAACAGGTTTTCAATGAGATTATCGTATGCAAAAGAGCGCCGATACACATTGTCAACAATCATAACAATAGGAAAACAACCAGAGTGTGGCTTTTATGGCCGTGGACGGCGTCCCCAAGCCGCCTGTAGCTTCCATCAAGGAATTTTGTCAGTCAAGGTTGACGGATAGGTTTTAAAATTTTTCATCATACGTAGCAAATTTCCGTCAATTGACGGAAAAACGGACGCTGGCTAGAGCCCTGGTTAGAGGCAACCATGGTCCCCGACCCTCTTGATGAGGATGGGACAAGGTGATCAGAGGTGAGGTGAGAACATTAAGGTTTTTACTGACCTATTTATGTCAGGTGGGCTCTGAAAACTGCTGTTGTAGCTGCTGCTGGCAGGTGAATTGAAGGACGCATCAGGTGAAGTACACTGTAAACATATACACAACATTGTGTCAACTGTACAACCAATCTGACCAAAATTGGAAAGGTGAAAAAATCAAAATAGGCAGAAACAATGAACACAAAACACGTTGCTAAGGTGTTAGAAGTTAGTGTAGACCTACAAAACAAGTTGGTTGTGTGTAAGATTTTGTCACTGGTCACTTTAATTTGGGAAGTCTTTTAGAATAGATTTTTTGTAGGAAATTACACTGAACCTCAGGCCATTGTGATTGGATTATATGTATTGGAGGTCATCTGCACATGTATCAATTTTCATCCATTTTGAGGTTTAGCCGTTGAGTTAAAAGTCGTATTTGCTTCCCAAATCTAAAGTAACAAGCGCGTTTAAAGTGATTGAATGAACCTATTGCTGAAAGAGTGGTCAAAGTTGACGCACCAGAACTAATATTGTGCTGATGAATATTGAAAACTAATGGTGAAAACAACCAAGCTGTTTTATGTTGACTGCACCCAATGTTTTAAAACCCTTACAACGTTGTGCTGTGGTGATGTTCCGGACTGATACACGTTTTCCTGAGCCCAAGGTTGTACATGGAAACAAGGACAAAACAGAATGAACAGCATCCAATTTTATGATACCAATCAGATCAAACAAGGAATACTTTCGAAAAAGATGACAGTGCGCAATGGCAATTTGAAGCATTTCATACAAAGCTATATACATGTACAGTTTCTAGGGCTTTTCCCATGTGCTTAGAGCAGTACAACAAGTGCCTCCTAGTGACATAGTTCTAAATTGCACATAACACTAACAGCACTACATTACAAAGTTACAACAAAGGACATCTGGATATGATAAATACAGAATTCTAACACATCTGAATTTTCTGAATTAACCTTTGGCATCAAATTTTTTATTGATTACAGGGTTAGGCAGCAGGAAGAAGATTAAGCTTTTGCTCACTAAAAACCTTTCCTTCCTTTCTGATACAAAGTACATTATATTCACGACACACACAGACTCAAGAGGAATTCCCTACTCTTCTCGTCAAGTGAACAATAGACCCCAGCTAAACTTTCAATCCAAAGACTTGCATCTCTTTGCAGTTGGGAAGTGGCAACAGTTGGGACTTGAACTCCCAACCTCCCAGTTGGCAGTTAGAATGAGGTTACTGACTAAATGTTCTATATTTTCTCCTTGTACATATATCATTTATCATATTTTCTCCTTGTATTATATGTAACAGTCATCAACCTTTACTCATCAAGTGACCTGATAAAACAGGATAAAACTTTTTTGTGTGTAAAGAAGTATATCATATCTTCTGTTTAAGATAATTAGTCAAGGCGTCCACATGCCTATCATCCAGCTATCAAAGTAGATGTCTATAATACTGCAAATTCACTTACTTTTGCAATTGTTTTTTGCTGTGTTCTTAATTTGTGGTTGAAGCAGCAGTAATACATTAGAGATATTTATTTGCTGTGTCATGACTTTCTGGTCTGGTGGACAGATCACCAAGAAGATAAAACCACCACAATATTTCCAAGATTCACAGTACTATAATTTTTGGACGAGATGCCCACAGGTCACCAAATGTGTAACAGTTAACGGTTGCTAGTTTCTACATGTGTGTATATTCACCTGTTGTGTACATGTATCATGTAGGGGCATGATACAGACCTCTGTGAGGATGGTGTACTCGTAGGAGGGCTGGTACTTGTCCTTGTCTGGCTTCTTCTCCATCTTCTCCCTGTCAGTTTTTATTTTACGATCAGCACCCTTTGGCTGAAACAGATAGAAATGTTGCGTCAATTAAGATTGAATATCCAGATAATAAGATATGCTTCAAGCCACATTACATTACATCAATAATTGCAATAAAAGTTGTATCATTAAATTCATGTATTCTGTATTGTACATGTATCTCCTTTTCTCACTTACTCACTCAATCACTATTTTGCAAAAGCTCTTTTTGTGCAGCATGTCCTTACATTACTCATTTACTGTAAATACATCTATTTTGGCTTAATTTTGCAATAGAACAGAAATGAAGATATTGGTGATTTTCATGTATACAGTTGAAAGCCCTGTACTGCTGTTACTGTAGATATAAATTGGAAACATTTGTGCACTGTTTAAAGGTGCAGTGTGAAAGATGCAAAGATAAAACTGCTGCAAACATTTCAATACTTACAGCATACAGTACAACAGTTACTATAGTTGTTTGTCTGCTATGAAAAGTAGAACTATCTGCGTACCTTAAAGACCTTAATCTGGCATGATGCAGAGTGGAGATGTTCTTCCTCTATGGAGTAGGAGTCCACCTGTATACGGAAGGGGATGCCCTTCTCACCTCCATGCCGATGTGCTGTGAACTCTGTACTTATGCAGTGGACCTGGGATGGAGAAACAAACAGCAATATTAACATGACAGAAAAGATCTCTTTTAGTTGTCTTCTGTAATGTGTTATCATAGTGAACACTGAACAGCCAACTTCAGTTACTAAAATAGGCTATAAAGTTACACACTACCCTACATCAAGGCCAATCACAGCTGACAATTTGAAGTTTTTCAACTTATGACATGACATGAAAAGTGTGTGGAAATTCCACTAGCCCTTTTCAACAAGTGAGAAATAACAAAATATACAAAATATACTACATTACATAAACATAAATTATATAACATTACAATAACAGTAATGATCAGTATGTATTGAACAATAAGTGGCTTTTGCTGTATGTGCTTTTGTATATCTATTATTATAAAAGACCTTCCAAAAGTTCTTGTACATTTGTTCAGTAAATCAAGTTCTTCTATGTGACATAAGCAGCTGCCACTATGTGCCTGCAAAGCTGGTGTGTTATGGAAGGACGCTTACACCAAATAGTACAGGTACAGACTTATATTGCCTACACCGAAAGAAATGTTTTTTTTATACCTGTATTGCCACAGAGGTATCTTTGTTGGGATCCCATTGGAACTCAACTTTGTTGACGGCAGTAGGGTCCTTCCTGATGTCATAAATATTCACTGACAGGGGGATATCTGGGGAGAAGCAGAAGTTGTTCAAATATCTATTTGCAAGAATTCTGAGAAAAACAAACACAAGCTACACAACTGACTGTAAATCTAGAAATTTAATGTGTGTTTTGAAGTTTGCCGCGTCCCTGATGACCTCTCTCTTGTATGTAACTAGTGTTTGAGTCTCATGAACAAGAAACTACAAACTTTTGCCTGTTTTGGTTTGCAATGTACCACAAAGATTGAAGGCCTGATACAAATTACCATGACATTTTAGAAATTTCACAACTTGTTCTTTCACTTGCTCTTTCAAGGCCCCAATTCTTGCAGCTATGAAATACAATATGCAAGATGAATTAATTTCATTTTGTGATTTATACAAACAAACTGTACATACCGTTATTAACTAATACTGACAATTACGATGACAACGAAAGAGATAGTTTGTACATTCTAGTTACCAAAATTAAGTAATATTTGTACTCCATTACTTTGAACAATGGACTAGCTACCAAGTAAGACTGCAACTTTCTGTTAGCTTTCAATAAAGTCAGGGCTCGAAATCCTTCTTTCTGCATACGTGCACTAGTGCAGCTAACATTGGAAATTACAGGAACCATTGCTATTTTTTTCTTTCATAATCTATGGGTGGTAACAGTCAATGCAGCTGAAAACAATCCATATACACCTTCATTATAGGATTTGTATCTATAAAACCCGGTACATGGACCGGGGCAGGTTAGGTGCAGGTAGACACCAGAAATACCTGCACTAACCTGCATATGCAGGTGGTATTTCAAGCCCAGAAAGTGTAAAAAAAAACTTAGATAAATACCAATATCAAGCAGTCTCTCATTGGGCCTGATGGACCTCCACTGGGCCAGCTGTTCATACTCTGTGTACTGCAACCTTCTGTCGTGGAACACCACACGCACAACACTCTGGGTGGGAGGGGGGTGGACAAACAGTAGTTACAATGTTTCAAGGTGACTTTGACCACTTTGATACATGTATCTCATGTTACCTGTGATTTATAGCCAAATTGCATGTTTAACTACAAGCCAACAATAAATCTTTTATTAATAAAGGCACTACAGGTTAGCCTGGGTATCATCCTATCTCTACTGGGGTTCCTTATACTCGCATTTTTAGGGTTGTGAGTAGTGGTGCGTACCGGAGCTGACATTCCGGTTCAGGTCCGGACTCAAGTCCAGAGATTCCGGTTCAGGTCCGGACTTATAAGTCCGGTTTTTGACGGCCGCTAAATTTTTCCGCATCAACACAAGCATTAAGCGACTTGCCCTATGCGAGGTCCCCTAGCTAGCGTATCCGGCGACCGCGACCACCCCTCGACCGGGCCGCATGCGATAAAAAATATTGCCGAAGACGACTGCGTTATTTTCAAAGGTGTAGCAACATCGATTTTCAATGATAATTGTCGGGAAATCACGGTAGAATTTGGCCTTTTCGGCTTGTGTTTTGACGGCCCGAAATTTCAGCATGGCGCTTGCGAGGTCAACACGGGTCATTGGGATAGCCTACTGTAGTGCGGGTATAAGCGATGCATGCCGTTTCATTATTCTCTACATTTAACCTTACAAATGAATTGTAAGTTTATTCTTTACAGATCTAAAGGGAATAGATATAAAATATCTTTACGATTTCACAATATTTATTTGAATAAAGGTGTCTGTGTTTCTTTTTAACAAACTGCTCGCCCATGCTTTTAGTGAAGTAGCCCGACAAGCGACAAACGTGACAACAAGCGCGGGTGATTTGTTATAACTTGTCTTTCTCGGAAAATTTCTCATTTATCAGAAGGTATGGGACTTCTAAAACCCACACCAAGAGATAAACAAAATCACAGACGTTATTTTCATGGGTGAAATCACTAAAATGAACCAGTCATTTTTGCCGCGTTGCCGGATTTTGAAAGGTTTCCGTGCGGACGGTGGCGCGACCATTGCTCATGCCGGTGGTAGGACAATCTATTTTCGCGAACATACAGTTATTTTCGGGCCCGTTGGCTGCAGTAAATAAAGTAACATAGGTATCTAGCGTTGTTTTAGATGATACTAGTCTACCACAAGAAAGAGATTTCCGGTTTTAAAAAAAAAACGGTTTTCTACGTTCCGGTTTTAACCGGACTTGAACCGAAAGTTATAGCAAGTCCAATTCCGGTTCGGCGGACCGGTACGCACCACTAGTTGTGAGTGTAAGGAGCCCCAGTAGAAATAGGGTCGTACCCAGGCTACTACATGTGGCCTGACAGAATCTGACACACCTCAAAGTTGGAAAATGAACACTGTTTTGGTTCAGTTTTACACTGAGGAAGACTATTCTTCTTCACTATTTTATGTCAGCAGCAGTAATATCATCAGATATGATCAGACATCACGGTCCTTACCTTAAGTAACTCTCCTCCTTGAAAACTGCTGTTGTCTCCCAGGCGCTTTAATCTCAGCTCATATGACTGACCTGTGTGGAGGATATGGACATTTATGTGATGTTGATGTCTGTAAAACATTGCCTCTTCATTACCTTCTCTAAGAAGCTTATGTTTTAGGTGAGCTTTCTCTGTGGAAGTCTACTTTGTCATTGTCAATCATCTCACCAATCATATCATATTCTGTTTTGAATTCAACCTGGGCTGTGGTTGAATTCAAAACAGAATATGATATTTGAAATGGGTATTCAGTACCAGCCTGTATTTTATGGTATCCCATGGGCTTGTATCACACGAGATTCGAGACACGAGATTGAATTATCCGAAAGTACTTCACGTGTACAATATACCAGACACCGACATTGTGAAAAACGTATATTCTCATCATTCTTTGTTTGAGTCATGTGGGTATGATTTAAAAAGAATACAGTATGCTGTGCTATGCATCAGCTTGGTCCCAGCCCTCTCACTGTTGTCGCCTCCTGCCATTTTGGTCATCAGCCCGTGGGAGGGCTTGCACCTAGGATGATACAGAATTCACCTTGCAGTATTCTGTATTTACTATGTGTCAATATGTAAGAAACAGTAGCAGAGTTGTAGACTTACGTTGGTTGAGATAAGTCACAGTTTCTTCATTGATTTTGGAGGCTGGAGATGTTGCTGCACACAAGATATACTGGAAACTGGGAAGAACACAACAGTGAAACTTACTTCTACAAATCAATGGCTGTCATACATAGACAAAAACAATCTGACTGTGTGACTAAAAATTCAATTCAAAATTGGAGTGTGTCAAATTTGGGGAAAACAATGTTGCAAATCTAGCTATCATTCTGGAATTTTCGGGTGACACAGGAAATATTTTTTTGCTTTGAAACTAAAATCTGAAAGGTATGGAAAAAAAGAACAACAACCTTCAAGTACTACAGTCATAAATCCAGAATGTATCATTCTTTTTACCTCCAACTATCACAGACTGTTATGGTAGGGTGAGACTCATTGCCACCAAGTACTAGCAGGTGCAACCACCTTGCATGTAGGTGCGAAAAGATTGGGTGTGACAGGTCATTTGGTGTCATATAGTTAGTAACCATATGCTGCCATGCTAGGTGTCTGCAACTATTCCACCAATGGGTGGGTACACAGATACAGAAACCTACCTGTTCTCAAGTCCCTCCTGCTTGAAGATGGGTAGAGCCAAGACCTCGCTGAAAGAAAAAAGAAGATTGGCTGACTTAGATGTTGTTTCTCTATAGCGTACTGGTCTGTAACCTTTGCTGCAAAGATTCAACGGACCCTGAGGTCACTGTCAGGGGAGTCCCAGACAGGAATACCTCAAAATTATACATCTGCTAGTGAGTTGACCTTTGCCCCTGTCAATCTACTAACGTTAGAAAACTTAGATATTAGGCCACAGCAAGTAAATTTTATGGATGACATCCTCTGCAGACTGTAAAAATAGTGCGATAGGGCGAAAAAAAAACAAGATGGCTACATTCTTACAAATATGCACCATAAAGTCGTGATGAATGTTGTAACAAGAATTAAAGGGACAAAAATGGTACCAGAGCCAACAAGGCATTCATTCCTGTATTCAAGAAATGAACTGGTGTGGTAAAAGTGACACCAGTGTGGTACAGTAGACTGGTATTACCAACAAAGTTGGTAACCACACTCATGGCTTCCATATTGGTGTCACTTTTACAACTATCCAATATTAAGTTTCATTTCTACAACTACAGTCCTGGGTACCTCGCACAGTGTCACTTCTACAAGTACAACAAGAGTCTGAAAACTCAAACCTGCTTGAAATATTTTGTTTTGTGATGGTGCGTATGGTGTGTTGTGGGGGTTGATATGGTTTGACGTTTGGCAAAATTATTCCATCATTGTTCTTAAGTTATATATCTACCTATGGTAAACAGTGAGATCCAAAACTACACCTTTCTGGTGTCCTCACCATTTCATTTTTATTTCCTATTGTTACACCTGCACCTGGCACATACATTGTATCTCAATGTGTATATAATGGTTCACACCATACAGAGGTGACAGCGATGGTCACAGTTGCTCTTTTTTGCTCCTTGGAAGATTTTGACCAGAATGCCCAAGCAGTTCTAGAGCAAGCTGCTAGAGGGCCCAAACATACAACACTTCTTCCTTACACCACAAGCTATGTGCCACCAAAAATCAAGACCATAGCATATCCATGTCAAAAGATACAAAAATCCAAGTTCTGTTGCAGTACCAAGGTCACACACCAGAGGATCCAAAATTGACTTTGACCTTCGTCTTCCAAACACCTACCCAAATACCAAATATCATTACAATCCATCAACAGGTTCTAAAGTTATGCTGACCACAAATATGTGGAAACACAAACAGACACACACACAGACACACCAAAAACTATACCTCCATTTTTCATGGAGGTAAATCACACGTTCTGTTCTGGAGATATAGCACTGGAAACGACCCTTCCACACACTCCCATGCTACTGAAAACTCAAAACACATGTTACAGCTGCTAGCTGTCCCCAAGGAGGTTGAGACAGAGGGAATGAGGCCAGATCACTCCATATCAGGAAAAGGGGTGTAAATATTTAAAAAAAAACGAACCACAAAACAACAGCAAACTTCTAATCTACTTAATAGCACAATAGGTCACACACTCTATCCCCATAGCAAAGGAAATCGCAATCCATCCAGAGGTTCTAGAGATATCGGTCCGGAATCACAAAGATCCCTACCAGAAACAGTACATGCTTTTTTCAAGCATGTAATTATTAGGATACAACACAGCATATTTGCTCATTTTAGTACTTTATTGTGATGTTGACCATCCCTGTAGAAGAAAAAATTCTTGTTTTTTTTCTGAAATCAGGCGAAAATTAATGATGTCATCCATAAAATTTACTTGCTGTGGCCTTATTATGTTACCTTCACAGAAGGTACATACTGTTTTTGCTTTGTTTCTTCTTCTTCTTTTCCGCACAAATAAAAAACATGGATATCTCCAAAACTAGACCTTGGAATATCTCGTAATTCAGCAAGCTGGTAGGTCTGCACATAAGACACTGCACCTTGGTCATTTGGTCCCCCAAAGATACAAAAAAATGATTTTATGGGGCAAAAAAGGGTGAAAAAACTAACAATTTTAACACAAAATCGAACTTTCGAGCCCCCATAGAACGTTAGAACCCCGAGGTCAACGACCGGTAGCTATGGAACCCGCCCGGGAGTTATGGAACATAGTATTCGAACGAGGTCAACGACCGCCGCTACGCAACACGGAAGTGTCCGCCCGCCAAATGGTGACTTCATCTTGCTTTAGACAGCCTGAATTGAGGCAGAAGCCGTCCTCTGAATGATTTGTAGAATTCATTTTACCAATAAGTAATAAAAGATCAAGAAATTCACAGGGCTTTGACTTTATTTTGCCGCATATCGGCACCTTTTGCATACTAGTATACACTTCAAAAGAAGGTAGAAATACTACAATGAAATTGAGCACACGCAGAATGAAATTTAATGCCCCCAAAGTATAATGTGTCTCGGTTAAGGTCTAATCGAGTCAGATCTAAGTATTTGTTTCGATACTTTTCTTGATTTTGTTTAAGCTATTGTTTTGCAACCTGCACAAGCCAGTTTAACTCTGAGCCATCCAAACATTGTTCAGATTCTATGTTGTGTTTGAGTTACGTAGAATCGAGAACACACACGATGTGTAGTACGCCAGCACTCGTGCGTACTCACGCGATAATTTGGTGAACAAGCGCATTCAGAGCACTAGTGCAATTTTCTCAGACAGGCCGACAACTGACAGTGTATGTGGTAACGTGGGGATTTCGTTGGATGTCTCCTGACATGATAACAGATATGTAACTGGCATAAAAATGTAGCGAGACCTGTTCGTTTTTCAAGTTCATACATAGAGCTGTCCTCTAAATGAAACACGGATTGGTGTCACGGTTGTAGTTAACCGATTTTTTGGTCAACAAGAACATTTGAGCAAAAAAACAACAACACATGACTACGTTAGACGCAAGGTCACTGCGTGTTGCCGGCTGTTACATAAAAAAAAAACATGCATAACGATCGTCATGCAAACTCAAAGTTTTACGCCTGAGACATAAAGGTATGTGAAACACAAACAATGGACTTGATGAGTTTATTTCGCTATTAAACTGACCTGAACAAACAAGATTAACTGCAGCGTGGAACGCCCTCCCCATGTTAGGTCACGGTCATTCTGTTCACCTTGTTGTTCATCATGTAAGTTACCACAGCGCTGCGTTGGTCCCCAGCAAGCAAGTGGAGCACGGAAACGAAGTCTGGGTGAATTACAATTAATCTACTTAACCGTTACAGCTTTATACACGGTGGGAGTGGTCGGCATAGCACGAAACCCCAGGCACAAATCAGCATAAGCCAACGCCGCGGAAAGTTTAGTGTAGCAGAAACCTAACCCCTTGAAGTTTGCATGATTGACAGGCGGACGGGTTTGAAGTGTGCCGACTGCGGCACGTATTGATAATGAGGGCATAAACAAACTATGTACATCAAACGTAAATCCAAATTGTTTGCTAAAAATAAAAGAAATTTATGAAATATGAATTGCGGACTCTAACAAAAAATGATTGAGCCGTTCAAAATATGAATGAATTGACACAGATTGACTGTGACAGGAAGCATAGCGGAGATGTGCTGCGTACTGTGAAGATCACTTGCAGTGTGCAGGGGTAGCCATATCAATTTCTGCTCTGAGAGTGTCCGGCAACTGCGGGACGTGAACGAATATAATAGCTTTGTGGCAATTTTAGCGATTACGCTAATCAGCTGTTTCTGTGAATTTGTGCGATTTACAGTAGTTTGTAAGGCCCCCTTCCCACTAGACGGCGATCGCGCTGCGCTCTTATAATTTCTGCGACATAAACAGGATATGTGTAACCTTCGATTTCACACTGGGTATGTGGTTCATACCTACCTACCTACCTACCTACCTAGTTCATAGAAAACGTAAAAAGTGTGACTGAGCATGCTGAGGAGAACCCTTCGCGCTGCGTAGTACAAGCGGCAAACTCTGTGAGACGTTTTTGTGAATGTACCTTCCGATTTTGTGCTACGCAGTGTGCCGTAACTTGGTACGCTTGTTTTAATTTTGCTCTCTTCAGAAGTTAGTCTAATTCAAGTAGACAGAAACAAGAATTCAATTCTATAATATTTGACAATAAAATTGTGACTGTATGTACTTCTTGTCTCATGTGAGGCTATATCTAGCACAAGCTAGCTGATGTTTTCACGGGGAAAGGGGCTGAATGTACTGTTTGCGATGGTCCGACTAAGAAAATCATAAAAAAAACAACACCGCCAACATCAACAAATCTCTGCCTACCTTTTGGGAAATATCTTTGACATCTTAATTTTCATAGACGGTCAGCCCACATTTGGTGCAACATGATGACACCGGTAGATTCGGTCCATATTTTATAAGCAGTCAATTAAAGAATCAAAAGCAAACCTATTTGTCACGTTTAATTTCATGTAGGGCCCCGCCCCCGTATAGAGCGCAAGCATGTGAGGTCCGATCGGCTTATTACCGGAGACTATTTTGAAAGTACCATACTATTTTGAAAGTACCTTATTTAATTTCACATATTGTTCGATTTTTTTTCCTTCTATGGTAGCAACAACTGACAGTTAATCGGGGCCGGGAAAATGACAACAAAAACATCGGCGCTAGCACGATGCGACTGACCAGAACAGTAGGGGGAGGGGCGTCGACCAGGTTCGACCAGTCGCTTCTCGCTTCTCTCTCGCCGCCGGCGGGCGTTAGGAATTATCATCTAAGTCTGCACCGTCCGCAAACATCCGCTGATTTTTTAGAGATTTTTGCAAAATTTGTCTATACTTACGCGCCGAGTTTGTTCGTCAACAATGACGGAAAGCGCAAAATTGAACTTATTCTTATGTTACCAACTGAACTTCGCGGCGCGCGTCCTGCACCAAGTCAGAGATTATGAATTTGCCGAGTGATTCGAAGCTTTATCTTTTTTTTTTTAAATTTGAATACATATTGTTGAAGGAAACCAGTTTTTGCCATGGCTCTCCCTCCGCAAGCCAAGAAATTTCTCCCTGGACCTCCCTCAAGCCGAAAAAAATCATAGGCCCTGACGCTCCCGCAGACGACACGCTAAATGTCGTCGAGTAAACCCTGTTGACGACCGTCAGAAATGGAAAACCTTTTTGGACAGACTGCCCCTGTGGCTTGTAGCTATGGGGCTGTGATGAGATGATGATGAGAAACCCTGTTTGGAACAATATTGGACGTTGTGTTCATTATTCAAGATGTATAACGTTACAGATAAAAAATTATCAAAATTTATTTGTACCTTCTTGCATGTCTTGACTTATCCTGTGTCAACTTCTGCAACTTAATCAGTTTACCCTTCCAGGTAGAAATGCTAGACTAAACCATGTGAAGGTAACATTCTGTATTTGCTTGCAAATATTACCTTTCTAGTTCTATGATGATCTTATGGTAATATAAACATCGCCAGGTTCTAATCGTGGAAGCAAGTTTTACATCTCAACAAGGCCACTCAAGAGCACTATCTACCCCATTCTTCTTCATAGACTTTTGACAACAACAAATTATAATTTCACACCTCATGTTGTATGCGGTGGACCCCAGTTCGTGCCCCAGTCCCGAAAGACTGGCGTCGAAGTCCGCGGTCAGGCCGTCGGCGGCATCGGCGGCTGCATCGAGGGAGTCTGATGTCCGTGCCCAGGCCATGGCTGAGTCTGTAAGGTTTTAAACTAAGCTAACCAACCAAGATAATAAACCAGAAAATAAAACGCCAAACGGATCTTCAAAGCAACTCAGAAATCAGCAAGTAAAATTATCGCCAGGCCACTTTCATTTCAAGACTCAAAACACCGAATTAAATGAATCCTCCGTACTCCAGAGTTCAGTATTTTACCTGAGGTATCTTCACAGAATCGACTTCACGTATGAGACGAAGCGACGCAAAAATAAAAGCGATTTTCTTCGTTCTTCAAGCCCAAAAAATACCAAGTGTTTTGCAAACCGAAGGAAGCTACAAAGTTCCTCACTGCGCAGGCGTGGGCATCCTCGCGGAGGATCATGGTCAGTGAACTTCGGCCTTGACCTGTAATGACGCAAGGAGGGCGACAAAATTTTGTTCAAATTATATCTATAAAGAAATGGCTATATCTATGCCATTAGTTTCCATGATTCTGTTACGATTAGATATACTATGACTTATGTTCCGAGCATGAGCCCAAATTAAATCGGAACATGCTACATCCAGTATTTCTCGGACTACATTTCTCCGCCTCTTTTTGATAGCGCGACCTTTGAAATTTGACCCACTTTTTTTATGGACGTTAAAGTTAACGTTATGGTAAAATTAGAAGCGTAGCGTAGCGTAAAGATTTACAGCTTGGAGCACTTCCTATTTGGTTCAGCAGTTCAGTGATTGGTGGGTGTAAAATAGCAGATGAAAAACAGTGTGTTCTTTTTAA
>NC_049994.1:9821496-9822609 GCF_000003815.2 Branchiostoma floridae | reverse complement strand
CATCGACATGGTAAAAATATGATATATACCCTCAAAAATCTTCTTTTTTTTTGCAAAATAGAAATGTCATTGAAGTTAGCTTAGTCTGCCAGCAAAATTTGCCCATCAGAATGCAGGAAAAATCATTTTAGAGGGTGAAGATTTCAAAATTTCCATGGTCCTCCTTGTGCCGCCTCGCGCCTTTGGAACTCGAAATTCTGAAAATATGTTGGGGATGTGTGTCAACCTCAAAGATCTGTTTTGCTAATAGAAATTTGCCCATCAAAATGCACAAAATATCGTTTTATAGAGGGTCAAGATTTCAAAATTTAGCCGGATCTCCTTTGCCACTCTATTCACCTTCGGTCATCGACTTCGTAAAAAATATGTATCATGGCTGGGGGATGTGACGTGTCAACATCAAACACATTTTTTACTGATAGAAATGTAATTTCACTTAGTTTTCTATAATAGCCAAAAAACTCGCGTTTCAGGGGGGCAGGATTTCAAAATTTTCCCGGACTTTCCTTCGGCGCTCGTCGTGGCAAAAATAAGATGGCTGGCGCGCGTCACCCTCATAAGCTTACGCTGAACCCCTGGGACTCTTTAATTAGAAATGCCATTTAACTTAGCTTTGTTTGCCAGCGAAAATTTCCCTTCAAAATGCAGGGAATAGTGTTTCAGAGAGTCAAAATTTCAATCTTTCTTGCGGAGCACGACCCCGCCTCTGTCGAGTGTTGCCAGCCTTCCAGAATTTAGCGTAAACCATTGTCAGCCTGTCTGAATTTAGCGTAAAACGTTGCCTGCCTTCGTGAATTTAACGTAAAGCGTTGTCGACCGTCCCGAATTTAGCGTAAAGCGTTGTCAGGACCCCCCATGCAGACCCTCTTCGTTGAAAGTGAAAGTGGTTGCAAATGATTTACTCTATGGCTAGCTAACTCCTATTGTTCAAATTATTTGGCCAATCTATATATAACATAGGGGTTCAAGTACTGCCAAACAACCATGCCAAACAGCTGTCAGCCTTTTCAATTTGTAGCCCAGTGCCTTGCATTGCTAGCCTCCATAGCAGGCTCTCTGGGGTGTTTTTTGGCTCATAATACACTTTTGCTGGCCATTTCTATTTGTACTGGT
>NC_049994.1:9761334-9821396 GCF_000003815.2 Branchiostoma floridae | reverse complement strand
GGAGCGGGGCTGGCATGATTCATAGCGACCAGTACAAATAGAAATGGCCAGCAAAAGCGTATTATGAGGCAAAAAAAAAACACAGAGAGCCTGCTATGGAGGCTATTGCATTGCTGGGTTGTGATCTGGCGGCCCGGATTCGGCGCGGGTTCAAATCCTGGGAGTCAGGGTATTGTTTCCTTCTGTTTCTACTCCTTTTTTACATAACATATATACATTTTTTCAGCAACCCACGGAGTCTGGTAGAGATGTCAACCATGAACTGAAGTTTGTGCCCTGGGTGCCCTGGTCTTTGCCTACAAGATGGAAGCTGTTCAGAAGCAGAGACTGTCAGCCGTGTTGAGGCAGCTGGTACCGCTAAGGGAGGGAGAGGACAACCAGCTCCACAGGGCAGCAGAGACGGGAGATCTGGACAGCTTGAGACAGCTGATAGAAGGTGACATGAAGGGGTAAGTGGTCAGCCCAGCCTCCAAGCAGGCCTGCATTCTTCACAGTGTAATATTTGATGGTGGGACAAGTAAGCACTCCATGTTTAAGAACTGGGGCCAAAAAAGGAATGGGCAGGGGTAATGGTAAGGCCCCTTGGAACTAAAGACAGGGGTCAGAGATGATCCTTCATCCAGCAATAAGGACAGGGAAAGTCCTTCAGCACTAAGGGCAGGGGACAGGGAAGGTCCTTCAGTACTCAGGGCAGGGGAAATGGAATGTCCTTCAGTACTAAGGACAACAGACAGGGAAGGTCCTTCAGTACAAAGGACAGGGACGGCCCTTCAGCACTAAGGGCAGGGACGGCCCTTCAGCACTAAGGACAGGGACAGTCCTTCAGCACTAAGGACAGGGACAGCCCTTCAGCAATAAGGACATGGATGGCCTTTCAGCAATAAGGACAGGGACAGCCCTTCAGCACTAAGGACAGGGATGGCCCTTCAGCAATAAGGAAGGGACAAGGAAGGTCCTTCAGCACACTAAGTTCAGGAGACAGGGAAGGGTTCTAATGGTAGGGCGAAGTAGAACGGATAAGTAATTGAAACAGATTAGGATTGTGTTTTGAGGTAATTTGCAAGGGTCAAATTAGATTAGACAACAAGACTTTTTCAAGCTACAAAGATGTGTTGTTGTGGCATTATTTACTTATAACGTTAGTACATGTACATATCATTGAATGTGATCCCAGGCAGATCGACAGTAAGAATCATCTGGGCTGCACACCATTGAGGTTAGCAGCAGCAAAGGGTCATGTGGACTGTGTGCAGTACCTGGTCTCACATGGTGCGGGGCTGGAGGTGGCAGACATTAAGGTACGGTGTTAGCCAAAGACATGCAGACTCAGTGAAAAGAGAAACATGATTTACTCAACTACAGAATGATATGCCATGGCTGCTTTCGGTTCTTCTGTTACACTGTTTTGCAGTATTTGTAGAATGTACATGTACAAATGACGTACAGAGAACTTACTGATTTTTTTCTCAGTCACAGACTCCCCTGTATGCAGCAGTGCGGAGGAAACACTCGGACTGTGCAGAGGTGCTGTTAAAGGCCGGTGCTGTCCCTAACGGTGACCCAAACAACCTCGCCACGCCTCTCTTTAGAGCAGCTCAAGATGGCTGCCTCCAGTGCATGAAAGTGCTGATTAAATATGGAGCAGAACTTAACTTCTCGAAACCTATCATGGAGATGGGTGCTCTCTGCAGCACCGTACTGTACATCACTTTGATCTATAAACATTTTGAATGCTGTAAGTTACTGCTCTGCTCCGGTGCTGACCCAGATTTCCACATCAGAAGGCAGTTGAATCTAACAAACTTGTCAAAAGATGAGTCCCTTCTGCAAGTTGTAGTGAGACATGATCTACCTGTTGAGTTTGCCCAACTACTTATAGAGTTTGGAATCAACAGGTTCCAAAGGAACTCCAGTGGAAGGACAGCAGACAGTGACTCAAGAAATGAGAGTGCCAGATTCATTCGATCGAGTCTAGGTAATCTTTGGTGACCTTTTCTGTGAGATTACTGGCTAGCATTGTGAGATTATATCAGTTGATACCAGTTTATGTTTAAGTGTACTGTGAAGTTAAGTACTGTGAATCATGAAATATTTGTGGTGGTTTAATTTTTGCAGTTTTTGTGTTGCCTGTGTAACAGTGGGGTTCAAGTACCCAGTGTTTCACCTGTGTACCATAAAACCATGACACAGCGAATAATTATGTGTTTTTATGTTACAGTATGGTTTCGACAGGTAACTTAATACACTGCAAATTCGTTTTCCACGCCTACCACAAAATGAAATCCTTACAAAGACATTTTTTCTAAATTGGTTCTGTTTTATTTGTGTTTTTCTACAGTGTCTCCACTTCTCCTGCAGTCACAGTGCCGAATTGGAATCAGACGATGTCTTGGACCACACAGACTCCAAGAGATTCCGGCACTTCCACTACCAACCAAACTCACCAACTTTCTACTATTTGCAATGTGATAGAGACATATAAATTGAATCACCAATACCACTACAATTACCAATAAGGAATGCATTAAGTTCCCTTTGCAAGGGACGTATTAATATTTTGACAATGTCTTTAATAGGCAGTTGTGCATGAAACTTTCCAAAGTCATCTTGTCAAGCACCAGCCTGTGGAATCGACTTTGCAAAAGTGACACCTTGCAATATTTCTATGAACTGCACGTGCCTATAGGCTAGCATGACTTCAAGAAAGATATGACCACTTAACCTCCTTAACATGACCTTGTATAGCAACATGCCTGATAAATCAGCCCTGCTAAAAATGGAGAACAGTGATTATTCTACCAATCTCAGCCTCTTGACTGGTTCATGGTTTGTGCGTCCAAATGTTTAATCAATATCACACAAAGATTGTAGTTTATTGGAGTAACGACTCTTCTTTATCCGTCTTTAAAGATTTATAATAAAAAAGTAAATAGATTGAATATAATAATAACTGCAAGTTATCTGTATTCACTCTGGTTTTTCCCTCAGTACAGTTTCACGGGAGGGAAACATTGTTTTTTGGTCCATTTCCTCTGTTCCAAAAAGATAAGGATGGCTGCCACCATGGTTACTGGTTAAGTAGTAGACTCCCTGTGGTGTTGTATTGCATTATGTAGCAAGCGTCAGGGCAAAACTGGGGAGCTGGTCATCATATAACATTACATGTACTTTGTAGATGAATATGTTTTTAAAGAATATAAAAAGTTAACAAAGTCTCTAAATGTCAATCAAAAGTGGAAGCAGAGGTGTGGGGAACTTGAACTACTGGTTCATGGAGTAGAGTGAGAGATGATGAGCAGAAAATGAAAATTAGCTAAGCTAGGCCTCAACTCACACTTTTTAGTAAGTCTGGCAAGAAGGAAGAATAAAAGAATGGCAAAGGTCTTAAGAGATGGCCTCTATCAAATCTCATGAGAAGTGAGAGGAGAAAAGACATATCGTAACAAATATTCTGCATTCGTACTTCACTTAAACCTGAATTGCGAAAATTGGAAGAGATTTAAGGTCAAGGTCGATATCTAGCAGGTGGAAACAGGTGAATGTCCAGGTGGGGGCAGCTGTGGGCAGGTGGAGGTCTCGTCTCGAGGTCTCGTCCCGTCTCGCGCGAATTGCCACGAGACTTGGACCTGTCAACATGGCGGACAAGTTTGCCCGCTACAACGAGTCTCGCGACTTCGAGGTACGTTTGTCAGCTTGTCCTTCGCCTTGACAACTCCTTCTTTTATTGAGTTGCTCTTAATGATAGTCCTAATAAGTGTGCAAAGTTTTGCTGCCGTGCGACCAAGAGATGTAGAGATAGAAAGGTTTAAAGGATCCATATAGCGTTGTCCGAGGTTTATTTTACGTCTGCCTGCGTAGCCAAATATGAAATTATTTTCCCCGTACGGTGTGCGTATCGATCAGCTTTGCTCCACAAAAGACTTGGATCTTATAGTCTAAACAGTCGTAATTTTTCATCAGGCAAGCGGGCCTTTGTTTCGAACGCTGCATCACTTGCTCCATCAGCGTAGACTTTGATGTCAGAGTTTGCATGTCGCCGAAATTCGCTCTCCAAATTACGCTTCTAACGTTTCATCCCGACCCGTGTGAAGATAAGATCGGATTTGGTTCTCTCCAAATTGGATTGAAATTGTCCTTAATGCTTCTACCCACTTTATCATCGTTTGTGAAGGAAGCTTATCTAGGGCATGTTAAAATGGCAAAACGTCACTGCACTGCACGAACGTTACATAATATGTGTGAAATTGATATGTGAAGCAAGTACTTTTTGTAAACAAATCGAAGTAATGGTTCCCTTGATGATGCGACCATGTTGTTAAGAGTAGAGTTGAATAGACATCTTAAGCGTGCCTGCTAGAAATGGTTGGATATTGTTGGCAACCTATTGTCCACTTGACATGAAAAATGCCGATACTCTTCCATCGCAAATGATATAGGATTTCAATTCGCTTGGGGAATTGCACAGTATGGGCCATGAGTTCATCTGTCAATGACAGTGGCAATGGAAATGGAAATAAAGCCACAGGTGAAGGTAAATGTACATTGTAGTCTCAGTGAAATTCAAGTTTGATTATCCTTGCTTTTCTTAGTTAGTATTGACTAGTATTACTTGGGATTATTTCAATGGACATCACAGGCATTTGGTAATAATTAGACAAACGGTTTTGGTAATAATCATGAATAACATTACATTTTAAGTACACTGTATTTCACTATTAAGAAGCACAACAGCTTGACTAGAGTTACTGTAGTAAAATAGAACTCTTCCCTATTGAAAAAAGGATTCATTGGATGATTAAACAATAATGTACTTTGATGTTATGTGTGATCAAGACAATTGTGATCAACATATTATACATGCACATTACAGTGCATAGTATGCATACTATATGAATCATGATAATACAATGAATACTACAATCATTGACTCGGTGCCATAATGTTGGTGTGTTATGACAAAGGGTTTTTATACCAGCTGACCTACATGTATTCAGATACAGATGGGTTCAATCAGGCAAATCTAAAACTAATGAAAGGACGGTACATTACTGTTACAATATACCTTAGTGGCAGGGCTCTAGCCAGCGTCCGTTTTTCCGTCAATTGATGGAAATTTACTGCTCATGACAAGTTTAAAACCAATCCGTCAATCTTGACGGACAAAAATCCTTGTTGGAAGCTTCAGGCGGCTTGGGGACGCTGTCCGCAGTCGTAAAAGCTACACACTGTTTGTTTAACTATTGTTATGATTGTTGACAATGTGTGTCGGCGCCCTTTCGCATACGATAATCTCATTAAAAACCTGTTTTTCAAGGTCTCAGTTCAGTCCTTCTAACTCCTGGAATAATTAGTTTTCGCGGTTTTGGCGACGATGGGAATTGGTTGACGGAAAAAAATTTCGAGCTGGCTTGAGCCCTGCTTAGTGGGTAAGAATACACACAAAGCTGTGTGTAAACTTCGTTAGGAAAAACACATTGAAAAAAATACATCAATATAACAAAAGTTCATTTTATGGCTCCTCGAGTTATGTTGGGAATAAACACAGCCACATTCTAGTAATATGGAATGTAATATTCTTCGGCTAGTGATAAGAATGCAATTGGTCTTTTCCATACCTGCATGGTCTTTACATAGTGCATAAAACTATTAAAAAGACCATTAGATATACAAACAGTACCCAAAACACACTTCCTTAGTAGTTCCTACTTTCTTGTTGTGTATCCTGTGTTGCTGATAGGTTTGCTAATGACCTGGCTGGCTCAAGGCGAGAGTATTGATTATAGTTAAATGTAGTTGCACTGTATCACATTGTGTTGTTTGCCTTCCGAGTCTTGCTTCTTCTAGTCAAGCTTCTCCCTGTTGTCACATTGCAGCAGGAATCTGAAAAACATGTGAACATTGTTTGCTTACAATTTGTTTTGAACCTACAGAATACAAAGAACTAGATTATAATATAAGTCCTGTACACAGTGCTCAATATACTTTTTTCGGTCAGGTGGCAACCTGAGTCAAAAGCCAGGTTGTATGTAATGTCAACATTTCAGATTGGCCCCACTTCCAAGTTACTAGACATACAATGTATGTATCACTTTCTTCAAATCAACTACTTAATCCATTATCTTTTCTTCCAGTTACATGTAACTGCTACTATAGAGTAGAGTAGAGTATCAAGAAATAAATATAAAAGCTATTTGCATGTAGGTGGGGGTAAAGCGGTGTTCCTACTACAAAATTTTAGGTTGCACACTGCGCTACCTGGGTTAAAAATTAAGTTGCGCCAAAATGTGGTTGCATTTGCAAGTGTAAGTGTGTATTTCGAGCATAGTGTACGTGTCTGTAACACCATACACCAGAATATTTGGAGGGTCTACAAAATAAAGGGGGTATCGTACTGAAGCATTACTGTCGCCAAGCAATTTGATATCACTCAACAAATTTCATTTTAAAAAATACAATTTTTTTACGCTCTTTAGTTTGTTGTCGTTTAGTCATGCTTGTACGTTTTGAATGATAATCAGATAACAAACTCAAGCGTAATACAAAATTTATTCAATTTAGAATGCAGTGACACTACCAATATACTGAAGACCAGTGAGATACGTACCCCCTTAAGAGGACATACATAGAAATCATGAAAGCTGTAGAGTCAGCTATGGAGATATGCATCCTTGTAGCTGACAAAAAATTCACTCCCATGGAAAATTTCATCCATGGAATGATAAGACATCTATATATATCTTGAGGATGTAGAAAACTGCATAGCTAGCTGCACATGTAAGAGTCTGCTACAATCTAGACAGGAGATATTTGGTTGCCTTCATAGCTTTATTTACTGCTGCATGTCCATGCATAAAATTGGCTTCCACAGTTCTAGGAGATGCTGGTAAAGTTTCCATAGATCATAGAGGATTTTAGAGCTACACAATCCCATCTCCATGAAGAAGTACTCAGCCTAGCGCTGGTTTTGAAACGATGCCAGCGCTGAAGAAGGTAATTTTATGGCCATCATTGGCAGGCACCAGCAGTGCTTAGAAGTCAAAAGTGCTCTTGGTCCCAAGGTCAGCCCTCTTGTACCCAGGGGAACGGGCTAATTTTGGAATAACAGATAATTATCTCCGAGGAGTTGCTGTGCCTTGCTTACACGTAGCTGCACATTCGCAGCATGATTCGACTGTATTGTATATGTCTTACACTGCTGAGGGAGAATTTAGGGCTTGAATTGAAACCAAATTAGGAGTTCAAATTGCGGGCAATTCAGCGCAGCAAATGTCTATTAAACCACTTCTTAGGCAATCAGTTTCATGGGGGAGGCTTTCAGGAAGAAGATTGTGAATGGAAACTGATTTCTGATAGCTATTTGTATAACTGATATTTGAATTCTGTTAAGATGAGTGCTGCAAACATGTTTCTATAAGGCAAATGTTACACTTGATAAGTTCAAATGTACTTACTGATAGTTTCTATTTGATCAGGCAGTCTGTTTTTTTTTCACTGCAATCATTGAAAACTTGTGTACATGTACAGGTAGAGATTGTGGTCTGGGAGAAACTGGTCATTTCTACTTTTTATTTCAACTTTGATTTAATGGTATGTCACTTCAAACCAACAAATTGACTTGAAATATAGGATTTATAAATGGGCGGCCACCCTAACACTTTCCTAGGATTCTTATTGGAGTTTCTGATCAGACATTCGGAGTCTTTACCTTTGGATTCGGGGATTCAGCCACATTGTAATCTCTACCCTGACATATGTATATGTAGGGCACATAGCCTGATTAAATCTCGCTTATAGTTATAGCAGCCTAAGCAGGGATCGGCCAGTTACAGCCCTGGACAGCGGAGTTTATGTTACACAGACAAACAAACAAACAGACTAATACGTAAATAGTTTCAAGATTCTGGGCAGTGTTTTTTCCTAAGCTCTCCAGCTGAAGTAACCTTGTACTGCTGAGTATGTAATAAATAAAAAGAGATAATTTGACAAGCACTCCTGTTGTGAAACTTCATCTCCTGTTTACTTAGTCACCAAAGCTGCTGGGAATGTTTTAAGTATCAGTGTTACCACATGTAGTCAGGAGATCTAGAGGGAGGAAGCTCTAACTCTAAGGGATTTTGTATGGGATTTTATTACACTGTATATATTATACACAGCAGGCGTAGGGATGTGAACCATTTCCAGTACCCATACTGATACCGTAACAGTGAAAATCATTTAGGTACAGGTCCAAAATTCAATACATGTACCCGTAATGTACCTAAATAGAGTACAACTTTTTTTATTTATTTTGTTACGTAGATAAATTAAATATATTTTGTTCCTGCCGCAGAGATGGAAATTTTGCAGTGGTAAAAATGTACTCTCCATACAATGTCCATCAAATCTAGCCCTTTCCTCTCTGATAGTTTAGAAAAGGATGGATTCTATTTAGCTACTCCCAACCCAGTGCCGACCTTGGTTGGGATCAAAGTCCTGGATGTGTGACAGAGGCTTTAGCCAGCACTCTTTCACGTTGGATACCAAAGCACTCACGTTTGTTGATTTGATTTATTTGTTGACCTTATGAAGACTCCCGTAATGATGATATTAAATGTGTTTTGTACAATGTAATGTAATGCAGATTTGAATGTATTTACTTGGATGTCTTACCTTTATCTACATATACTTTAACATACATTGATTCTGATATACTATACATGACATTGTGATATACCGCACAATAGTACATGTAGCTTCATAGAGCCAATTCTATGATGCATGCAGTTTAAAGGACACAGCCAAATACATTTAGATTAACTTTTGTTTGGAAAACACTGAAGAATTGCATTTGCACAATAGGCCATCTTATTGGATTCATGCATTGATTGTTTTGCTTTTGTAATTCTTATCATGGTGGCTTATATTATAATGAAGTGAATTCCTCAGTTGGCATCTAGTATTTTACCGCTCATGTAAACTGAAGGGACAATCCTTAAGAGCTAGGACCATACTTAAGAGCTAGGACCATCGTTAAGAGCTAGGACTATCCTTAAGAGCTTAGACCATACTTAAGAGCTAGGACCATCCTTAAGAGCTAGTACCAGACCATCCTTAAGAGCTAGGACCTTCCTTAAGAGCTAGGACTATCCTTAAGAGCTTGGACCATACTTAAGAGCTAGGACCCGACCATCCTTAAGAGCTAGCTATAGGACCTTCCTTAAGAGCTAGGACTATCCTTAAGAGCTTGGACCATACTTAAGAGCTAGGACCATCCTTAAGAGCTAGGACCATACTTAAGAGCTAGGACCATCCTTAAGAGCTAGCTAGGACCATCCTTAAGAGCTAGGACTATCCTTAAGAGATAGGACCCTACTTAAGAGCTAGGACCATCCTTAAGATCCAAAAACAAACCTGGTAAGGTGATGACCCCCCCAAAGTGGCCACTTGTAGCCACCTTCCTTTCCTTGCAAATTAGGCCCCAATAAACCCCAATTAACAGTTCTATCAATCTTTTCAAATTCCAAAGCTCATAACAAATTCTGGTTGTAATTTGTGGATATAAGCCTTTGACAGGTTTTTATCTTTCCAAGCTTCGAGCATCTTATTAACCATGCGAAATGATTTGTATTCATAACAGGTGAAAAACAAAGGATAACAACTTTTGGCACACATGTAATTTATTTCACATTGTCAAACAAACAAACAAACAAACAAAGAAGGATACATTTCAGTGGGTCTTAGATAGTTCGAAAGATACCTTGGTCCGAAAAATACAATACTAAAAAGTTATAAACTGTTGCAATAAATGATAGGCATGACATACAATGTGCATGATAGAATGAGCAGAATACATGTACATCTACTTGGAGATCCGAGAATAAAAATCAAGTTTGCATGGTCTCCAAGGAAATTTTGAACGTCTTAAACCCACAAAATGCTGTCTGCTGTATTTAGACTTAAGCTAATTTCAAAAAGCTTTATGGTCTCAGTGTTGACATCCTGATGAAAATGTCATAAGTGTCTGATTTTAGATTGTCAAGAGAGTTGGAACCATTGAAATACTTGTTCGTAGTTTAGGGCTAAAACTCCACCCGGTGACAGAAGCATGGATGCTCTAGAAAGCCCTGGCAAGGATCAAAGATGGTGTGAAATAGAAGGTGACATCATCATCACGAACATAGGTGATCATGAAGTGTTAGTACACAAACTTTATAACAAGTAAATACTGTGAAGTTTTTTCGATCATTAGATTGAAGACAGTAATACTAATATCTCACTGCCTATGTGCAGTAACAGAAACAGTCCTTGAGGTCTCCTTGTCTACAAATTATGAAACAGAACAAAATCATCAAGAAATCCCACATTTTACTTGTGAAAATTTTGGGGGTGTTACAGAACACTCCATCCGTCGAATCCTCATATCATACCAAATTTCACGGCATGTGGCCTTGAAATGAAGCAAGAAAGAGAAAGCAGGCAGAAAAGCCAGGAGGGGAGGGAAATATTTATAACTTTGGAAAGCTGTCGTTTTCCCTGCCATGTGATTGATTGTTGAGCATACGCCTCTCTGAACCCCATCCAGAAAACAATAGTCTCTATCCATCATACAGATACTCCTGCGAACAACTGATCTCAGTAGATGTTCCCATTTTGGAACATCAGATTATTGTGGATTCCTCTAATCACACCCATTTCCACATGATACTGCAGTTTCAAGGCCATTCTCTGATGTTGTTGACGAAGTGTTCAGTGTTGTACCTGAACATATTGTGAGGAAGGAGGGAGTATAGACAACAGAATAGCCTGAAGCTGAGGCTGATCTAAAAACTGACACCTATCCCCATCGGGGTAATATACTAAAATTACGTATCATTTTAAATTTACCAATGATGAATTTAAAGAATTCTTTTCCCAGATCAATTAATGATATAGTAAGCTTTGTCTACCAATGATAAATTGACATATGGGCACGCCACCAACTTTTAAAACTATACAAGACAATAGCTGTAAAAAGTGATCAGTAACTCAATCATTCATTCAATCAATTTCATTACATGTCAGCTATTTTACTATGAAACTATAGAAATCATTCAGATTTTTCAGTTTATACAATTCTAACCCTTCTGCTAAGGTAGTCTTTTGGCACCGTTGTGTTATTGGATAATTCTTTACCTTCAATTTTCACAGTAGATGGGGAAGAGGGTTTTGGGATTGTTTCGAGTTGGCAGGTGAAATAATTCTATAGTACAGTAGCAATACATGTACAGTAGAAAATTTTATTAGACAGGCATTTTGGCTGTGTCACGAATTCACGGTTGAGAGATCATTGCAAAGACAAAAAATATGAAAACCGCTGTGAACATTTTAAGACAACTTATATAACGGGGGCCGCCCTAAGATGCTTCCTTCCCTAAGATGCCACGGATTTTTTGCTGATCTTATTATGCATAAGTACGCCGTGTTTGTTGCCACTGACTATAAAATTATTCATTGATCAAAACTTGACCACTCTTTGGCAACTAGTGATGGAGCGCCGTGAGTTCGAGTGCATAAAAAAGCGAGCATCTTAGGGCGGCCCCCGTTAGGTCAGCAAAAAAGTGACATGTAAGTCGTGAATCTTGTGAATATTGTCTGCACAATTTTTTGCATTTTTGACGGTGTCACTTCTCCACTGCAATATCGTCACATCACAGACTCTGTAGCTTGCCAACACTTCAAGCTAGTGCGTTATGCTGACGGGTGGTTATACCGGCTATATAGATACAGATACAGAACACATCTTCTCCCCGACAGTAAAATCAAGTCCCCTTGAACTCGAATATGAATTTGCAGTTGAAATTCACAGTGAGCAGTTATTGTTATTGTTACTGTGAACTGTAATATGTATCTATCCTGACAGATGAGTGATGTAGCAGCTATGGGCTAAGCACATGGGCTCAGATGGAATGTTTCATACAGGGGCACCCACAGATCACTACCTGGCACAAAATCACTAGTCTATTGAACTCCAAGCTGGGATTAAGATTAAATGAACTATTGATTTTATTCCACTGAACAGAAATAATGGACACCTCTGACGAAATTTGCAGTCAATGTGGAACCACTCTGATAGAATGAAACAAAGTAGTTGCCTGGCGGAATGTAGAGAAGTAAAACTTTTAAAAGTAAAAGCAAGGAGGTTAAAAAAGACCTTGGTTTCTGCAAGTTTTTTTTTTGCGACAGAATTCACCAAAATTTTAACCCCTTTTGTTTTGTGAAATAATGTAGTGTCTGTGATTGTAAGGATTTGAGAGTCTAAAAATAAATCTCCATTTTGAGTGCCAAAAGCAAGGAGTAAGAGGTAATGCTAGTTCACCTTTATCCGCGGGGTAACATTTATCCTTCGTATCGATCTAAGATTATTTATTTATTATTTATTATTATTACTAGTAAGTATTTAGGGATATCAACTCAACAGATGATGTTTCAGACTGGAATGCTATGAAAACATTGCAATTTGAAACCAACGTCCATTGACTAGATATTTTTCAATACGTCGTTTTTAAAAACAATGGCTATAGTTTAACATGTGGATAAAGGTGAACTACCATGATATGGGGTCTGGGGACATGTTCCCCCTGACAAGTCTTTAAATACAGACCCTCTGAAACTCTGTTCCTGCATTTTTAATTTTAGGGGCAAATTTTGCTTGTAGACTCTGCTTGGTTCAATGGCATCTGTTTTGATATCTTTATACATGTCGATTTTTGTCCATCATAGTGGATGGAATGGGCAAAATTTATGTCCGTCCCCAGCAGCAAAATTCCGTCAAAGGACGGAAGGACAGGCGCTGGCTAGGACCCTGAGGAGGACAGGAAAAAGCACTTCACACTCCGTAATGACAACTGACAGCAGTAGATGTGCTAGCATCACCATGAAATATGAATTATTCAGTTTACTGTTTAGCCATTAGGCCAAGCAGAAAATTGAATCTGAACGTCATATGGACTCGATCAATAGGAGTTTCATCATCCTAAGTATACCGTTCGATTTTGCTAAGAGGCTTGGGAGAAGTTTAATTTGGAAATGGTGTGTATTTGAAATAAGTGCTTGATTATCAATAGATGACTACTGAATGTAAGCTGCATACCCCCCCCCCCCGCCCTTAACAAATTTTCGCTTTTTCGCGAGCGAAGGCACGAGCTATTGATATTGCAAGGTAGTTCTGGGAAAATCTGGACCTTGACTGAAACACGACCGCCTGCATTCTGAGGGCCAAACTTTGCTAGTAGACTTTGCTAAATTTAATGACATTTTTGACAGAGAAAAAGATTTTTTTTCTCTGAAGGGGCCAGAGGTGCAAGCCATCGTAAGGGACGTCCAGAGAAAAATTTGAAATCTTGACCATCTGAAACTTCATTTCCTGCAATCAATTGGCCCATTTTGCTTGTAAACTAAGACCCCTAAGGCCACCTTTTTTTTATGGCCCTCCTCCCAGCTGCAAAAATTTTTCTATGGCGCAGACCCCAGGCCGAAAAAATTTTCCCAAGTCCCAAAAGAATTACTGATAAAATTGTTGAAGGCTGAGTAGATAACATTGTTTGAGAGGCAGCCAGATACAGTATTAGCAATGCTGCTTGATCAAGGAAGGTGTCGACTTTGAGACTGTATGATTTGGATTGTGAACGTTGTCCATTTCGTGTATATGTGCGCCCCATGACACAATTCAGAGTTTTGGCATACAAGCTGGTATTAATCCTGACGTTTGCATTAGTTGCTGACAAAAGACTGTAGATTGCTGTAAACATCTGACTGTTTCCAAATCATATCCAGTTGCATAACTGTTATTTGGCATGGCGGGCACTCCTTAATTAGTTAAAATGCAAAATTAGATTGACAGGCACAATTTAATCATTGATTGGAAAAAGCAAGATTTTTTGGAAATGCAAGAAAATCAATGAAAATGAGAAGGAGCTGTTGTCACTGATAAAAACTGTATTTTGCTCCTTCTAAGTCTTGGTTTGTCATGTTGTGATTTCCATATGGGCAAGGGAAACTGTGCCCTCTGGCACCTGACTCAGAAATTGCAGGTCCATCATTGGATGCCATATACATGAAGCACTGTACATGTTTACTGATGTAGATGTTTTAATGGTTGCAGTTTTGTATGAAGACAGTAGAGGGCCCTCTTGCTTGGTGTGATGCATTTTTTACCCCTAATGCTAATGCAGTTGATTTAGTGGTTATTCCCCAGAATTACAGTGCAGTAACAACTTCCAGTTCTAGGGGGAGCTTCATACATAGGCATGTGCCAAAGAAAAGATAAATGCTACTGGTTTTACCACTTGGAGAAGAGGGCATATCTGCAATGAGTCCGATGAATTGTTGAGTGAAATGTTTTAAGAAATTGCATTAATGGCTAACAGTTGAGCATATCATTTGCTATTTGTATTAGAATCCCTTGATTTTAGAAAAATGGCAACAAGTAAACAAAGTCTTCCAAGCCCCCACCCCCACCCCTCAAAATACATGTAATGAGTCTTTGAATAGCAAATCAATCAAATACAATCTACCACAATGTATGATTTATTGATCCCCCTGTATTTATGAATAGGACAACATCTGGATCAATCGGGTAAATTTTGTATTACCGTAGTCATCACAAAAATGCTTGAATGTTTTTCACCATTTGCCAAGAACCAAGTAGAAGAATCTATATGGCCTAATAGGCATAAAGGTCTTAGGCACTTTATCTATAGGTACACAAAGACCTCATCTAGGGCCACAATACCTTTGTATCCATCAGTCCTTAATCCATGCATTTAATCCCTAAGACTAGCCTGACCCCAGCAGCCTAGAGCACTCATTTGGAATATTAGATCTCTTATCAATAATGGAGGACAGGAGACCAGAGCAACCTCAACAGCAGATGGGACTTCTGCGCACGAGAACACCCCGAGGATCATTACTTAACGTCAGCGTCACCCAACCTGACAGCTTTATGAATCTGGTCTCGCTCTGCCCCGCCGGGCGTCGTAAAAAAATCCCGCGGCGTTAATGCGTTTTAAGCCTCGCGCCTGTCGGGGTGCGATAAAACAGCTGAGAAGAAAGGCGTAAAGATGTCGTCAGGGGTGCATGAGTAAGAAGATAGTGATGTTCTTTGGACCAGAAATGTTTTTACAGTTAAAGACAGATGGGATTTTAGACTTAAGAGTTTATCTTTCTGCATGTAGATGTGGGGTGTTACAAAGTATGAAAGGTGCTGTGATTAACAAATCTGCTTTTAGTCCTTAAGGTCAAAAGTGGGAATCTTGGCTGTTGTCTAAGCTACTGGAAAAAGCTGCATTTATCATTATGGGACAGTATTCCCAGTGTATGATTGTGCTTGATCAACTACTGTACATTAACTCAGTAACTGTACTTGATCAACTATATCAGTACATAAATGAAAATGGTCCTGGTTCATTACACTTACAAATTTTGCAGGGCTGTATTACGGGGTACTCAGCATTTGTCCTTCTTTTTACAACCAGTGAAAGAATATGTTTCAGAAAGGTTGACTGGATCAAGATATTTTATAAATTTTTCTCATGTCTTACAAATACATACAGCTGTACATGCTCATGAGAGTCTCTCGGAAAGATGACTAGAACTCCTCCTCAAAACTTAGTAAAAGATGACTACCAGAGGGCTTTTAAATTTGTCTCCAGACAGGACTCCTTTTTCTCATAACACCAACAGACGTTTGCACCATGAATCTTCATGCTGACCTTCCCTCCCTGTCTTAAAATTCTGAGTAAAGAAAGAAGAAATCATTCATGTTCTGCTGTGCTAGACTAAGAGGTGATCACTTTTGTATCCAATAGCCTTTACATAATCCATTGGTTTCCAATTCAGAGACTGATATGATAATTTGCTTCTTGTATGCAACTTGTTGTATGCAATTCGAATTGGGAGGGAGCTAGCCCTGATTTCAGTAGCTCCTCTGAAGTTAGAATATACCTTATACCTAGAAGATCATAACAGGTGTGGGTTCAGTAGACACTGTGATGGCTTACATGAATGCTGCGTCTTTAATGATGGGAAAGAAGATCGCAGCGAGCAAAAAGAAACAAATTAAATATCAGCATATACATGTAGAGCCTACTAATGTTTTATTCCCTTGACAAGTTTTCCCTTATGATTCACCCATCTCCTTTAAGGTTATACTAAGTTTTCTTCAGGAGCCAAGGTGTCTGTCGTTTCTTACAATATATTACATCTCAAGGAGAAGAAGGTTATAAGATATATGCTGCGTCTCTTCTTAGATTGATTGGCTCAGCTTTAATTACATTACTGATGTGTGAAAAGCCATAAATCTTCACTACGTGTCCCCTAGAGTATGCTTGTGTCTCCAACAGATTGGTTCTGGACAAGTTGCTCTTCCTAACATATTGGAAGCCTGTTATGAGTTAGGAAAATAAATGGCTCTTGAAAAAGTTTGGAACAATGTCATTGTGTACACAGAGAGATAACTAGATTCTTTATTGAGTTGATTTAGTTTCGTGGAGTGTGTGTGTGTGGGGGGGGGGGAGAAGGTTATTGCACTGATGTAAGTTAGTGGTTGAAACAACTCTGTAGCAGAAAACCACGTTGTTGTGTTGTCATAATTTTGTGGTGGAGATCCACTGTGAAAACTGTGAAAATAAAATCTGCAAACAGCCCTGGATTCACTATAAATCTAGTACATCATCAGTCTGTAGATAGCCTAAGTGATGCCTTACATAATGAATTACTAATTATGCAAATCAACAGCTAATTTGCATAATTAATGAGGAAAATCTGCACTGCATTCCATCAAGGACGTTACATCAGATTGATTCCATGATAGGACTTTCAAACTTGTCAAATATGTAACTGAAAAAGAGAGAATTGTCAATAGATACATGTATTAATCATGCAGATGATGACCTCATTTGCATAGTTAATGAGAAAATATAATGATTACATAGTGCTTAATGATGGGAATTTCATACTTAAAACATTATGAAGCCTAGTGAAGGTGTACATTGTACATAAATCATGCAAATTAGTTTCATGCTTATATGATTAATCAGGAAACACTATAATGGCCTTCTCTGTTACGATAAGACTTTCATACTTCGGATTTGGATCGAGAGGATGATCAACGAAGACAAATTATGCAAATCAGGACCTTATTTGCATAATCAAAAGGAAAAAATATATTAAATACTTCACTCAAGACGATCCAAACCATTTGGCCAAGGTATGAGGTCGTGAAAATTTTTTTTAGATACATTTGTGGCATTTTTGCATTTTTTTGTTTGTTAATTTTGATGGTATATCAGAAATGCCCCATGTTATGTTGCGACACAGATGACTACGTTTACAACACAGTATTTGAACTTGCAACAAAATTGTTCAAAACCAGGGTCTCAAATTTCAGTCTAACACTTTGAAAATTGTGCCCTAGAATAATGGCATTTTTTAATCATCAAAAATAAGACAATTCAAAGCAAACTATAAGCCCATAGATTCTTAATGCTAACTTGTTTTACTTAATATTATATGCTGAGAAAAAGATATCAGCAAATTTCCTAGCAGGCATATAAATCACGTCTGTGCATTTAGCCATCACGTATTCCCCGAGTGCCACTTTACTGCATGCCTATATTCTGTAGCAATCAAGACGTAATAGCAATATTAATCAGGGGATGAGTGCTTTTTCAAACTATCATTCAGTATACGGTATTGTGAGCCATTTACCGGCTTAGGTTGGCTCCAGTATACATAAAATATGACGGGGGCATCGGTAAAGTCTGATGTTGTGTGGCTTCTTCATGCGTTCATTTCATGATTCAACAGCAATTAATCTTTTCATCACATATAGAAAGATATGTCTCCTTCGTCAACAATAAGATTTTGGTAAATTTTGTCAAGAAAGGGATGGAAAAAATCAATAATCAGAAGCTGAATCTTGTCTAGACGACTCACCATGGTAACGTATCGAGGCAAATTGCTTTAATGAGGCCACTGCAATTTTGGAGCCTGAAATGGTTGCGTGGCTTTATCTAATGACATCCAAAAGGTTGAGATTTGTCAGGATCAGCGCGGTATGGTTCCACATCCATAACTATTCTGCACTCTCCTCAGCACCATATGTCACTCTACTGTACAATATTTTCAAAGAAGCAAAAGAGTTTTGAATGCCAATGTTTCTGTCCACACAGGCTTGATTTTATGAAGCAGTACATACATGTAGTAGACTTGACTATACAAGATGTAAAAGAAATCATTGGATATTATTTCATTTGGTCGTGCTGATCTTTGCTAACTTTCCTCTGCACCATATGTCATTTTACAATGTTTTCAAAGAAGTTGGAGTTTTGAATGCCAATGTTTCTGTCCGCACAAACTTGATTTTATGAATAAAGAAATACATTGTAGACTGTGATACATTGCTATGCAAGAAGTAAAAGAAATCAATGCATATCATTTTATTTTGTCTTGCTGTTTTTGTATAATGGTTTGATGGCCATTTAATGACTATGACAAATTCTGTGATTTAATGATGGCGTTACATATGGTATCAGGACAACTTGTTATGTGTTGGCAAATTAGATTGATGTCAAATTGTTAATAACCATGCTATGATTGGTTGACATTCCAGCTTCATTTTTTTCTTTAATAGTAAAGAAACAAAAATTCCATTGGTTAGGCTAAAACCTTAAGGCATGGATTCCCATAATCTGTCTTAGAAACCTCTGGGAATCATCCTCATTATAATTATTGTGGCTACAAGCTATAGCCATCAATTTGAAGCACCCATTACTAGTATTAGTGCTGTCCAGTAAAATTACTTTGGTCCATTACACAGGGAAATGTGCAATTTCTTTTCTTTGTTATTACTACCTAACATAGATTACTTAATTTATTGTTAATTTTGTGCATATTATAGTTTATTTCATTTATTTATGTATTTATCAAACTTCTTTAGCTGTTATCAACTGATTTAAAAGGACCCATGTTATATATTTCACATTTTATATTTTACAAGACCTAAAACTAGTAAAAGCCAGAATAGCTACATTATTTATTGAACCACAGTATACTTTATAGAATAACACGTACAGAATACTGTAATAATGCCCAGGTCGAAGCCATATTGATTTGGTAAATGTGATTTAGTAATAGGAATTAATTACAGATCACATCAGTTTCTGGGTTGCATTGTAATGATCCCACGAGGAAGACCCGCTGTGATTTCCAATGACTGTATTATGGGCTCGCCAGGCTCTGATTATTGTAGGGTCCATGTGTTTAATGGCTAGCTTGCACTTTGAAAAGAAAGTTTCCAAGGCACAAAATATCCAGAAAGTAACATAGACCATCTTGTAAAGGTCATTTATTATGAATTTTTTCTGGTAGCTGTTCATTACAAAAGACCATGTGTGTACCACAAAAAATGTCAATCAGTGAGGAGAGAAAAAAATTCAAAATTAATGGTAATCTTATGCCAAAAAGCAGTTAATAGTACTCAAGCAACTGGATGTGATTTTGGAAATGGTCAAAAAATTCAACTTGACCATTTCCAAAATCATATGCAGTTGCTTGAGTAACTGCTTTTTGGCATATCTTATTACCTGGATGTCTAACCTATATTGACGTATATTGTTAATCTTCTTGAATACTAAAATTAGTAACATAAATTATAAGCAGACTTTGTATGTTGAAAGTCAATTAATGCAGCAACTAACATCTTTATTGTGCATCTACATCTACTTGCACATGTACAATCTGTGGAAAATATGGTTTTCAGAATTCCTGCCCTGACAAGGATTTGTGACCAGTGTTCCGGTATAAGTCCCAAATTATTAGCATACACCTAGTATTGTTTTTAATGTACATGCACAGGCATCCCAGCAGCTTTTAGTTTTACCTCCCCCCAGTGTTACAGACTCAATTTTCCTTACCTCTGGGCTTGTTACCCTCTTGCACTCAGTGAGATTCACTTCTGTCCTGATGAACAGGGTCAGAATGACAAGTGAGAAGACTTACATGTGGGAAGCTGTTCCCTCTAGCTGTCTGCTCCATTAGTTGTTAGGCACATAGGGCTTAATGCACTCTCTGCGCTCTCCTGATGCACGTCTCTTTCTGACACAATCTACATCCAGGAGAACTATGATGCATATTCATGGTGGAAGAGGACAACATCTAGCTGAAGGCTCGACCATTTGCGTATACTATGTTCAGTTTTTCGAGCCTGGCTAACACATTCTGTTGGGTCATAGACCCAATTTCTCTGCGCTGGTTTTATTTGTGATTGCATACGTCCCCAATGTACCATCTATCTGATCATGCTGCAGGGAACGCATGAGCAATAAAGGCATGCTGGCAGTTCTATCAGACCAGGGGGGAAATAAAGGTGTCCCTGTATATCAATTGCCACTGTGCTTATTAGTGGCTTTTGCAGTAAAACATCTTGTGGAATGCTTCCAGCTTTTTCATTGTAATGAATTCGAAGCGTCATGTATGTATAAATCCAGGGAAAGCGCAAAATGCAGTGTGATTCCATCTATCCTTAATGAAGCTTTTTGACTGTTGTTGAGGGTGGCTCAATCAATGCATGTATCCCAGACAGCCTGAAATGGTCATTAAGTTTACAATAGACCACTGTTGAGTTTAGATTCAGTATACTTATAGTTTGTTTAGTCTGTTCATCACCATTTGGGAGACTTACAGTAAGTATGCACAGAGCAAAACTTTCCAACTATGAATGTTGAGAGGCTACTCAACAAGTCTACAATATCCCCTCCATTAAACTTGTCAACTCGAGTAAGTGCCTGGTCCCATTCACAAGACAGCTTTATGACAGCCAGTATTGAGGGAATTCTTGTAATGGACATGTATGTGACATATACATGTACAATTCAGCTGTCTTGTGATGGGAACAGTTGATGTAGTTCCGTGTTGAAGGTCAGTTCTGTCCTCAGTCACTCGCTCGCTCGCTCGCTCACTCGCTCACTCACTCACTCACTCACTCACTCACTCACTCACTGTTCTATCATGTAGCCTTTTTGAATATCCTGTGACAAAAACATGTATGATAACTGTGACCAGGCCTTACTGCATCTTCATCTACTTTCATGGTCACCGTGGTTTAATTTAATGGTACGAGAAAAAGGAGACTTTCTTAGTGATTTTAGTTTGCGGTCAAAACAATTCTATAGTACATTAGCTGTACAGTGGTCATACAAAAAAGACATACAGTATTTGTATCCGTGAATAGTTTTGTAGTGTAATGAATTTACATTGGAGAGGTTATTGCAACAACTGCAAAAATAAAACCACTGCAAAAGTTTAAAGATTTACGGTAAGAAAAATTGCTGGAATGTTCTCAATGTGTCTCTTAGAATGAAGGACACATTGGAGCTTAGAAGGTGCTTTCCTTTCCACTATGTCATCTTAACGTGAGCACATTTGAGGAGAGAGCATCCTTTCTCCTCCAATATATCAGTTTGACTCAAAAGCACATTAGGATCAAGATATCTCTCTCTTCCAATATGAAGTTGAATAAAGAATGTATTAGTGTTGAAAATACCGTTTCTTTTGCATTACCTTGAATGAAATATGTATTGATGTCTTGAATATCTCTCTCTTTTGATTTTTCAACCTGAATAAACCACAGATTGTGGTTTAGAATGTCTTTCTTTTCCAATGCATCAAGGTGAATAAGGCACCGGAGTCGGGAATTCCTCTTTGCCAGTATGGCACATTGGATAAGCATTATACAATGCTCTGATATAGTCAGCTGTTACCATGTATCATTAACAAAAGCTGTGCCAAACTAACTCTGAAATAGTACAAAGTGTATCTTCAATGAATGAATGAAGACCTTTATTTTACGTTTTTGCTTTCTAACAAGCTAAGTACATGTCAAGGTGAATAATATACATCTAGCGATTCTAAGTACAATTTGTGTAGGGTGTGATACATGACTGAGACTACAAAGTCTAAAGTGTACTAGTACTAGTATGCACATGCAAGTAATGAGATACAAGTTGTAGAGACATTGGATGATTAGGAACCAAAGGTATAATTACATTAATCATCTCTCACTTACATGTGGAAGTTGTAATCTCTTTTTATAATTAGGGTAATATTTTTAAGCAAGATGTTGAAATAAATAACATTTGTCGTCCAACTGTTTGTCATATATTTTCCTTTCTGTCTTCCATGTTGTAGCAAATATCAGTGGAGCACAGAAAATAGTTTGAAACAAAGTATGACACCATTACTGCAATGGATATCAAAGTTTACCTAAGAAGTATTGTTGGGGGGGGGGGATTGGGGAAATTACTTTCTCTCTCCAGCTGAGAACAAAACTGTGTAATTACAATTTGGGAAGTTCCTTTCAAATTAACCCCAAAAAAAAGACAGGGCTAGAAAGCCATCTTCAAAATTACATGTACAGGGCTTGAAGTACCACCTGCTTGTGCAGGTTTGTGCAGGTAAAATTGGAGCTGTGCAAGTATTTCTGATGTCTACCTGCACCTAACCTGCACTGGTCCAAGTACTGGGTTTTATACATAAATGTCCTATGATGAAGGTGTATGTGGATTGTTATTACCCGCATTGACTGTTACCCCCTGCAAACTATAGAAGAAAAAATAACAATGGTTCCAGACCAGTTTTAGTATGATCCATACTTCATAAATTCAGAGATGTGCAGGTAAAATTTGTCTGGTGCACCTGGTAATTTTCAGTGTTACCTGCACCAGTGCAGGTACAGTGTTGTACAGGTACATGTATGCAGAAAAATGTATTTCGAGCCCATTGTAGCTTTTAGCTTGTTAACTTTTGATGTGTGTGACAGATGGAACGACTGACCTCTAGGATTGATCCTTAGGAAATCAAAGCACTCTGATCTGTTTGTACTCATTTTAATACTGTAGAAATCAATGTTCCATAGCACTTAATTGCTGTCATCCACCGGAACAGAAACCATGGAATCTCTTTCAAATCTGGAGACAGTTGAAACGCTAGTTCACCTTTATTTGCAGGGTAACCTATATCTGTTGTACCTAAAAACAGGATATTTACCCCTTACTACTATTTTCTATAGCAGCTGCTTGAACGTGTGTCCCATGTGTATTGCCTTGTTGCAGTCTCAATACTTACTTAATTAATCAAATCATAAGTGTTGTTGTTTCTTTAATGTTACATAACATGCTCACAGTGTGACTCTCCTCAAACATGGGACCTCCAGCTTTATGTCCCATCTGAGAATGTGTCACAAAAAGAAGATACATTGTACATTCTCATTTTTACTAATTGAGCCTTTATTGAGGAAATAGAGTGCCTTTCCAAAGGACACAAAATCTTCGATTTGAACCCAAAACTTTGAGATTCCAAGAACACGCTATATACTACTTAAATACATTTGCAAGTTGTGATTCACTCAGACCAGGATTGATCCTGATAGTCAATCCTGGTCTGAACGGTTGGTTTCTGGCTCCGAGGTTGGGGTTAGTCTTGATCTGCTTGAAATTCACTTTAGGAAGCGGATTTGGCTGATAGAATCGAGATCAATGCTCATTCACTAATCCTGGTATACATGGGTAAATGGGGTCTTAGTCAACTAACGTCAGAGCAAACTACTTTGCCGTCAGCTTATACCCAGTCTAGAAATTTCAATGCAAGACTTGTGGTTGGGAGTCCTGCCTATGGTTTGATTACCTCTACATTATAAAGTCCCTTTATCGGAAAGTCAATTCTGCCATATGGCCTCCATTACTGTGGATGGCGAAAGTGCATGGTCGCGCATTCTCTACTGTTTATAAGGTTTGCAAACCCACACAGCTACACTTTCACCTTTGCTTTGTTGGCACAACTGACATCAATCATTGGATGGCATTGTGATCTTTAATGTCAACAAGGCAGGACATATGGGTTATGATACTATGCACATGAATGTGTACTGGATGGTTTTGATTTTTCTTATTTGTAATCATTAGTAGTTTTGTTATGTTTTGTTAATTAGTAATTGAAAAATGCTGATTGAAGGTGATATGTATCCCCCTTGGTAAATAGATAAACAAACGGTTGCACAGATGAAATGAAGGTTTTCATAGCTGTATTTTGGAAAAAAATCATTGGCTTAGAAGGCAGACTAAGCTTTGAAGCGAAGGCAAGTGGATGTCATTGAAACATATTCTTGTATGCTGTCAGATGTATTCAATTACACCATTTTGAAACAGGTCTGCAATTTGTAAGGTTCACCCCTACTTTGCTAGAGCCCTGATAAACTTTAACTAGGAAGGCATCCAGGCCTTATGCTCAATAGAAATTTTTAAATGTAATCTTTTGTGAATTTCTAACTAACAAAATCTGTGTGTTTTTTTTCATGTGCCTGCTGACCCTGTTCCCGGTTCTCTGCCTTGATCTGCCATCCAATGTTTTACATCACTTTGTGAAAACAGGTAGGTTATTATAATGTTACAATGCTTTTAATGTTTTAAAATTTAGTCACTTAGTGTATCGTTGTGTTTTTGAAAGTCTTGTGCATAATTTTGCATGAAAGAAAGAGTCTAATGCATTACCTTGAATTGACTCAAAATAAAATAAGAACAAGAGCAATGGACTGATAAGAAAACTGTTATACCCAACTCTGAATTTCTAGTGTACACTAAGTTACTTGTTCTACATTGAATATTTATCTTTTTGAGGATTATGCACAGAATCCAAGTCTAGTTTATGATTCAGGACTAATAGCTATCATTACTTATCTCTCATAGCTATGCTTGGTGGTTTGTGAAGATAGATATGAATGATGAATGAGTGTTTCACCATCTTTGTGTGGTTTGTAATTACCTTTGCCACCAGGGTTTCAGTTCCATTTTTCTGTGAGTCTGTGAAAAGCCTAACACGAAAGCTGTGGTTGAATCCTCATGATATTTGGTGGGGATGGTGGGGGGTTCGTTAAACAAACTTCAAGGTCAAGTTCGATAATTTACCCCCATTGGCTTTCTACGACACTGCGGTGGAACCTGTCTTCTGGTTTTAATATCTCATGTTCTGAACATGCTACAGTGATGATTTTATAGTGGTATATACAATGTAGTCTTGGGGCAGAAAATGGTGTAGGTTTTGGCCCCCCTACCAATAATTACCCAGAATTGAGTTAATTGAGAAAAAAATCAAATGTACACAAAATCTATTGAGGCCGAGGGAAAAAAATTACAAGGAACTAGAAAGGCCGACATTTGCTTAAGAGCAAATACAGCATATTTCAGCCATACCCCTTTCCACGCAACATTGGACTGTTCCAAATCACCCCTGCGCAAAAATGGAACATCCTCTTAACAGTACATTATCCCCCAAAGTGGACTGGTATTGTGAATTGATTCCAGGTAAAAACAGAGCTTGCTTCTATTTTTCAGAAAATGACAATAATCACACCTTCCATTCAGAAAATTTTCATCATGACTGAAAATTGTTGAATGACTTCATGTAATGTCATTAACAATTTTCAGTACGATAACTAGGTGTAAGTTTAAAAAAGTATAAGCTCCTTGTGATGTGGGTACATTTATTATTGCAGTGAACTTTTTTTATTCAAGTAGGGCATACGATTTAATAATTATCAAGCAGGTGCAGGTACTGTAGGAGCGTTTGTTTTCTTCAAGCTGTAAAACTGTTAAACTGTTTTACTTTGTATGCAATCAGCCATCGAGCCTATTCTTATTTTAGTGTAACAACTTCCTGCCAGACCCGGAAGATACGATTGAACCTTGTTCGAGGATTTATTTTCGTCTGTCTGGTCAGTCTGTTCATACCCTGGCGCTGAGAGTGTTTTATTGGGCTGAAACTCTGGCAGTTTAAAGTTACTTACAATTTAAATGTTCAAAGTTTATGTCAAACAACAACAGCACTAGGAAATGTGGCCACTATAGACAGGTGGTCACTATAGAGAAAATGCTGATCTATTGACTAGGAGCCATACGTTACACATTATTTCAGTACACTGATCATTAATCATATAAACATTGCACAGGTAAGCCAATATTGTTTAGATGTACAATTAAGTTCAAATAATTCTGAAGAGAAATATTGATGAGAAAATAATCATTCTCGCCACTGTCTAACTTATAATTACGTATCAAAACTAAACGCAGATTTTCTAACTAACGCACCTTTCGCCGACTTCATCAAAGGACCGCCGGCTATCAATCAAACACGGCTGTTGATTAGACTTAGAGTTTCAAACAGTCATGTGCTGTGTGCCAGTTGACAGCAAACTTCATGCTACGTGATGTTTTACATTGCTTGGACCTTCTTTCCTACAGCGGTGCTTCTACAAAATATTTAGACTGTAACACTGAGTCCCACATGTTTTATAGAATAGAATTTGACGCAGAACAGCATTTTTTGCTGGGTATTTTTCTTGAAACATGTCCGTGGGAATATCAGCGAGGCGGCGACGTAGGGATATCAGACCGTCAACAAAAGTCGCACGGCGGCTAACGGCGCAGCGAAGATACTAGCGCTATAAATAAGCGCTTCAACTAAGGATGGCAACCCGTACAATATTTTTGTATACTGTTGAGTTAAGTAAAGTTTGTTGTTTATGAGGTTTTAGTTGTCTTTGAAGCTTTGACCCGAAATATTTTAAAGTCAAACTGCAGAAGAGAAGTAAGTGACTGCTACGATTATCGTAGATATGGCCCTAAAAAAACTGATAAAAGAAGCCTTCTCAATACAGTCAAACCTGTATTAGGGGCCACCTCTACAGAGGGGCCACCTGTCCATAGTGGCCACTTTTTGTTGGCCCCTTGGGTATTTTATCTACAAGTTGCCACCTCTATACAGAGGCCACCTGTCTACAGTGGCCACATTTGTCCGGTCCCTTGAGTGGCCGCTATAGACAGGTTTGACTGTAGTCTAAAATGCAAGAGCTTCCGGGGGGGCTTCGCCTCCCTGGGTCCCCCCCACAGTGGCCCTGTCCCTGGACCCCGCCAGGGACATTCGGCGGCCCCCGGACCCCTGTCCGACGCTTTGAAAAAATCCTGGCGAGAAGTCTGTACGGCCTGAGTCTTCAAGTTAACGTATTGTGTGGTCCCGCTTATGAATATTAATTAGCCTTCGCTTTCCTCTTCGCTGATTGGCTGAACCATTAATTGAATTAACTCTTCCTGCCGGCTAGACGCAGGTGCAGATGTCGGCTCTGTGGGGTGAACGTCCGAAAGGTCATGGCATGGAGAACGAAAGAAAACCAATTTCCCCCCAAAAAAGTGCTGTAATTAAGCCTTTTACAGTACTTTATGCCAAAAATTTCACTTGGATCATTTTACCAACTATCTTATGCCTATCTATACCAAATGTTACTCATACCAGGGTACAGGGATGCAAAATATACCGTTATAAGACCGTCAACAACAGTCGCACGGAGCTAACAGCGCAGCGAAAATACCATCGCTAGCGTTTCAACTTCGGATAACAAGTTATAAGTACTGTTGAACTCAGTAACGTTAAAGTTTGTTTTTAGTTGCCTTTGACGGTTTGACCTGAAATAGTGTTACGCTAAACTCCTGAAGAGAAGTTAAGTGACTGCTGCAATTATCATAGATATGCCCCTAAGAACTGATACAATATAAAGCCTTCTGAATAGTCTAAAATGCGAGAGCCTTAGGCGGGCTTCGCTCCCCCTGGCGGGAACACTGCTACATTTTGTATATGCGGGATCATGAGGCCCCGCTTATGAATATTAATTAGCCTTTGGCCTCCTCTTCGCTGATTGGCTAGGTCTTTGATTCAATTAACTCTCCGGCTGACGCGCACAGGTGTGGCTCTGTGCGGGGTCACGGAAGGTCACGTCAGGAGGCCAAAAGAAAACAAATTTCCCCTCAGAAAAGTGCCAAAATTAATCATTTTAAAGTTGTTTATGTCAAAAATTTTACTTGAATCTTGTTACCAAGTATCTAATGCCTATCTATACCAAATTTCAGGTCATTTAATTGTAATACCAGGGTACAGGTGCCAAAAGTGTCCTTTTTTGGTCAAAAATTGGCCAAAAATCGCAAAAATAAGCATTTTGTTGCACTGTACACCAAAAGTGTTATTGAATTTATATGAAGGGATTATCAAGGCACATGTGTGTCAAATTTCAGCTCATTCGGTTGCAATACCAAGGTACAGGAGCCAAAAGTGTCCTTTTTTGGTCAAAAATTGGTCAAAAAATCGCAAAAATAAGCATTTTGTTGTACTGTACACCAAAAGTGTTATTGAATTTATATGGGGGCATTATCAGGGCACATCTCTGTCAAATTTCAGCTCATTTGGTTGTAATACCAGGGTACAGGGGCCAAAAGTGTCCTTTTTTGGTCAAAAATTGGTCAAAAATCGCAAAAATAAGCATTTTGTTGTACTGTACACCAAAAGTGTTATCGAATTTATATGGGGGCGTTATCAAGGCACATCTCTGTCAAATTTCAGCTCATTTGGTTGTAATACCAGGGTACAGGGGCCAAAATATACAGTTTTGGTCTAAAATTGACCAAAAAATCTCAATAAAATCATTTTAGAGGCAGATATGAAAAAACTGAGAAAAAAGCATCAAGGTATTGGCCCATTCTACCCCTGTGCCAAATTTCAGGTCATTCGGTCTAGGAACGGCGGAGATGAATCACTTTGAAGATTTGACAGGAGAAGAAGAAAGAAGAAACATTACGAATACAATATATTTCACCATACTATGTATGGCTGAAATATAAAAAAAGATAACCCTTACCTACCGACCCTAATATTTTCAGGACTGAAACAGGAAGCACAACATTTTCTTTCCCATGCATCTGAGAAACATGACATTGAATTGGTATGGCCTTATGTCAGGATTGTAGGATTGTTTTTTTATTCCATGCACGTGAATAATAAGGAAGTCTTTAGAAGATAATGTTTGAAAGGAATTACTCAACATCGTATCCTCTTTAATTGCCTCGGAATTTTACGACAATCAGTAATGTTGGTGCATCCATATATATGTGGAGAGTGTCCATCATAGTTGAATTCATATAGTTTATTCTTTATATCATCCATATATTTTTCATAGGTACAATGTACCTTGTAAACTGTTTGCGTGATTACGTACAGAAATTAATGGCTTTTATAATTCCCAACAAAGTGCATGATAACATCTGTAGGATATTGCCACGTAATTGGTATAGCTCATAGCAATTTTATCAGTTTCATCAGTCATTTCCAACAAAGCAGCTGCTGTAGATGGAAATTGGAATTCCTTTCTGCTATTAGCAGTGTAAAATTCTAATAACCACAGATAGTAAATTTTGTCTTTGATGTGAAATCTTGGGGTTATAGATAAAATGTAAGGCCTGCTTTTGGGCTTATGACCAAATGACTTGCTCTGCTTGCATGGGCAACCTTGATCTTGTGAAGATAAAGCTGTACAACTATCGCCAAAAAGCCCTCAAGCAAGTATATGATTTTGGAAACGGTCATATGTTTCAGACAACCTAGATACTTACTACTACTTACTTCTTTCATCAGTATAAGAAAAGCATGTTGAATCGGACAAAGGTTCTGATAGTAATACTTGAAATCTAAGCTTGTTTAATTTACTCAAACTATATTGATAGATATCAACACTATTGTTTTCAATGTTAGTGCTGTCCTCGGTGCTGAAGATCCAGTTGTGTCCACATTTGACATTCTGCTGGAAAGCTTACTGGATTGACCAAAATGAAGTGATTTTAACAAAGTCCATAATACCTTGAGCATGCACGCACACATACGCAATGGCACCATCCCCCGTCCCCCCCCACACAAACGATCCACTCACGCACCCCCCCCCCCCCACACACACACACACAAAATACGTCACATAAATGGCAACACAAGCAGGCATGCACGCACACACATACACATAGTGCTATCATGGTTCAGTCACATTCCTAAATCTGTCATGGTACATTTGGCATTGAAATGCGAAGTAGAATAATAGTATGCATATTTATTTATCATGTATTGAATGATTACAAAAGAAACAGGTGGCAGCAGATTTTACGACATCTATATTTGAATAACAAGAACGTTATCCATATCTTTCTTCTAGCATATTGATTTAAGAGATAGTCCTCAAGCAACAACTGTTCTAACAGATGGCACAGTTCAATGACCTGCGTTGAATATATGAAGATATATATACAGTATATATATTCCCAGTTTGCAACAGTCATATATCATTTATACTAACCTCGCACCTCCTGTCCCCTTTGACATCTATCAGAGCTTCCCATGGGCTTGTTACAAGTAGCAAGATTTAATGATATTTGTTTTGTGCAGCTATGAGAACTAAAAGGGGAAATAATTTTCCCTCTTTTTTTTTGCATCCTGATTGGATCATATATTAATATAAGAAGAAAGAAGAGGCAGTCAGAGAGTAGACCCTGTAATTCGTGTTATGATATGAAAATTTTGAATATTTGATTTATATACTTTCGCAGTTGACACCAAAACACTCGGAAATTTGTTCTTTCATTCTGAAAGGTCCCTAAAAGCAATATCTCAACCTTCTCCCATCTGGTTGATTTAGTTAACAATACAAATTTGGTGCTGAATGGCAAACGTAGCTAGAGTTAATTTAATAGTCTAATCTAATTGTCTAATTTTCTCATTCTTGTGAGCTGCCAGCTTGCAGACTTGATGGTCAACAAAATATATTAATAAGGTCTTCAACATGAAAACCATCCACTAAATCAAGACTGGCCCATTGAAATTTGCTGCTCAAAATACAGAAAATAGCACTTTGGAGAGTTACGAAGTTCAACATTTCCTATGGAGCATGTCCCAAACTCCTCCACATTACTCTTGCCTTCAGCACTCGTTGAGGTGATATACTCCATCAAATATGACCGCTCTTGAGCTGGGTAGAGCCCTGTGGTATCCCCTTCTCTGCATGAGGTCTTTGTGTCACACACAATGAAGTCCCAGTCCTAGCTCATCCATCTACACATGACCAGAGGAGTCATGCTCCACTTATCCATTAAGGCTCAAAGTTCTTCTTTTTTTTCGAAGAACTCTGGCATGCTTAGCCCCAAAAATCTATTGTGTACAGGAAAAAAGATTTGGGTGCACAACATAGAGTAGAAGTATCAGCAAAATACACTGCTTGTCTTCAAATCCTTGAACAAGTAATCCTGTACAAGTTTTTTCATTTTTTTCTGACTCTTAAATGTCCAAAATATTCATAACTTTACACAAATATTTAGGTGCTCTGGTGCACCCACAGTCAAAATTTAGGTTCATAGCTCCAATTTTAGGTGCACAATTCATTTTCAAATGCACCCAGCATTTTGAGCCCTGATATGGTTTAAGGTTGATAGCCTCCATAGCAGGCATATGGGGCCTTTTTCCTTCTTTTTTTTGGCTCATAATACACTTCTGCTGGCCATTTCTTTTTGTACTGGGTTACTTGATTGTTAACCCTGTAATGGCCAGCAAATGTGTATTATGAGCCAAAAAAAGATGGAAAAAGGCCCTAGAGAGCCTGCTATGGAGGCTATAAGGTTGCTTCAAACAGTAAGAAACCAATATTGTCACTTCTATCCAGTGTAAGCCATGACCGCGGGTCAGACAAATGAACCTGTTTACCTGTCCGGACAGTGACACAACTGCGCAGTTGTGCCTCAGTAGTTAAGAAGAATGCCTGCCTCCGTCCGTTTCAATGGACCGATCCCTCACGCCGCACATCCTACTCCTCTAGGAAACAATCTTCCTCCTCTAAATGCGGAAGCCGTCCGTCGTGAATTGTGAGCGCTCCCCCAATGGCGCATTAGCGGAGAAAGCGCTTCCATTATAATCCATCAATGGATTATGCAGATTAGTTGTATCCTAATCTCTGAAAACATTATCATTTATTTCAGATCTCACGGTTAAGATGTCAGTATAGCAAAACGGCTTTGAAAAGCCTTAATCGCTAGCGGCAGTTCTTTTCTTTAATGGTGTATCTTGTAATATTTGTGCTAATGTTGGTGTCAAGTGTCTTGTTCTCAGATGTCCTAATCTTTATAGTTTGATATAGTTTGTAGATAGTGTTGATACGTTTGAGTCCACAACTTGCTTTAATTCTGCAGTAAAGAGAAAATGTGTAAAGAGAAAATGTGTTTGCAAAACACTAGAAATTCCACCCCTTTTTGACGTTCAACTTTGATGCGTTATGACTTGAAGTTTCTTGAGCACAAATGTGTATATCAATATTTTCAAGCCCATTGTCTGGAACAATGCTTCAACAAATTATTACAGATGCAAACGATTTTATTTGCACCCCCGGTAGCAGGGGTCACAGCTTTTCTGTACGTAACGTATTGCCCTGTCAGTTGTAAAGGATATCAGATTTGAAAGTGTTAGATGATCTGAAAAATGAATACATGGATCACTGATTGTAAGGCCAGATTAATGTTGTTTTTAGTGTGATAAATTTTCAGCTAGCTGAAAGTTGCTTGAAAGTTATAAAAAGTTAAACAATCATTAGGTACCCTTTGTATAATATAGTTTTTCATTATATAACCTAGCCTGGTATCCAGTTGTTTTACAACTCCCAAGTTTCTTATACCCTCTCTACAGAAGAGACTCAGGAGCTATGATACATGTATGTCTGGATACCATGCTATACATTGTATGTAAGCATCAACTGAACTGAACTGCACTGAAGCATCAATGAGCAAGGGAATCAGTAGAAAAATGTTTCATGGTCTAAAAACAATTTTGAGGATGAAAATAAGACGTGTGGTGGTCTTCTTACAGTTTAGTATCCATGCTATGTTGCTGTCAATATTGAAATATTTGCAGTGTTTTTTTTTCACTTTTTTTCACATTGAAAAGTTTTCGAATGCAATTTCCCGACACTTAGTTTATATGTATATCCAATGTATTACCACTGTGTTTCCAAATTGTTTCAACCTTGAACATAAAACACCAATGAAATCTCTTCTCCCCTTCTCCCGGAAAAATAAGTCCTCATGAAACAAAATGAAGTTACACAGCAGAGCCTGTAATCACCAAGACAATGCTGTGCATTACTGGTTTCTCAGAACACTGGTGTCCCTTTTGCGTGATTTGTGTGTTTCGAGTGAAAGGGAATGCAAACAGGGCTAGCTCTAGTCACGTCACGGGGCTAATTGGAGATGTGTCCTTGAGGCAAAATCCTCCGACTTTGCCCAGGACCCAGTTTCTTTGTCTCTCATTTTTCAAAACAAGCTGTACTGTCCCATTGACAATTCCTTAAAGGCGATTCACACAAACACAAATCTCCAATCCACCTCCCATAGAAAAAAGAGCACAGGTCTTTTCATTGTTTTGTTTGGAGAATCACAATTTAGGGAATGAGCATTTTATATGAATGAAGGAATGAATTTTATTGCTCAACAATCACACAGGGAACAATGTATGGCAACCAATAACAACTAATAGTTATGTGTATGTGAAGAAACTAAGAGTTACTGGTAGTAAGTACTTTCCACATCAGATGGTGCATCAGACAGCACCCATCTCCTTTTCTGTAGCCAGTGGGCCACACAGTTTTGTGAAATCATTACAGCAGGTGGCTAGTCCATGATTTTGTTCAGCTACATGCGCATGTACAAGTTCTATGCAGAGAAAGAAGCATGTACCATTTTTTAAGCGTTTGGTATGACTCAGTCGGTAAGTCACAACCTACTGAGAGCAAGGTGAAGGACAGAGAGGATGGAAATAAATTAATGATTGGAAAGGAATCCTGCCTGTACACTGTAAGTCTAGATGCACCTATCACTATCGGTCAATTCGGCCACCGGAAGCAGTTTCAGAATTACCAGATGAAACTCTGGTCCTGTTCCCTAGAGAGTCAAAGTGTTATTACTCCTGCTTGGATTGTAGATTGATCAGGTTGGTTGAAATTCTAGGGGACCAGTTTTAATTATGTATCAGTGCTCTACAGCAATGCCTCTTCGGTCGAGTTGGAATTTGATACTGGTACCACGGGTCCACTTATCACTTGGAAGTGCCACACTTTAATAAAACATGTTTGCTTGGAACTTGCTGTGGGCTACTTATACGTCATAAAGCTACCTTCCGACCAACATAAGGATGTCATAAGGCTACTTTATGCCTGCAGTTAAGATTTTAATCATCCCCAGTGGACAAAGGGAGCAATCTTGGCGAGATGCAGGGCTGACCTTAATGTGTAAATACTGCCGGGGAAGGCATAAAAAAATATTATGTATCATTGGCATCTCTTGGCACTCAAGTATGGTTGGGATGGGTCATTTATTGTGATGTTAAACAAATATGCCTGGGAAGAAAAAGCCAGAGTTGTGATGAGAGCTGTGTGAGTAATCTTCTCAGTGCACCTTATGCAATAAAATCGGTGAGGACTGTATCAAAACTACCCCTCTGGTAAACCATAAAGAACTACATTTGTAGTTATGCATGCTGCTTTATTTCAGGTGAGGCTCACTGCTTTCTAAATCCTTTTCAAACTCTACACTCCAACTTGTTATCGGATGTGCAGTTAAGTTAACTGCTACTTGAAATGGCTCGCTTTTCATATGGTGACCATATGTTATGGTGACTTAATGTCTGCCAGAAATATGTCGTTCTAGTAAAAAAGTTTCAATTTTGAATGTCTAGATTTTACAGTATTTTTTTTGGGGGGGGGGCTGTCCTTCAGTGTTTTGACCTTGGGAGAACATGCATCATTTGGGCAAGAGAAAAATTTGAAACATGAGAAGGGTTTTGATTGGGTGATGATGTCAAAGGCTGGTTGTGTCCATTGGTTGCCTAGCAACATAGGCAGGATGACTGACACGTAATGCAGACAGCATGGCTAATGTTTGGGAACAGGTGAAGGCTGTCCCAAGGAGAACGTTGGTTCACCAAAACAGTCGGGAATTTACTGTTTGTTTCAGAGATGAAGGACTGTAGAGGGCAGTGGAAAATGAGATAGAGTTTTATCTCCAGAAGAAAGATGACCAGCCAAAAATGGTGAAAATCACAGTTGACTAAGTTGTCAACTGTCATGATGAACAGTGAATTTCCAGTGTATTTTAACCTGTGATTGGGGATGTCCCTGTGGCCCAACTGGTAGCAACCTCACTCACTCACTATTGAGCTCCTGGTTCGGTTTAGGTAACTGGGAGGCATCAGTTTAATCCTGGGTGTGGCATCTCGGTTGGGGCTGCACCTATCTTTTGGAAGGGACCTAAAATGGGGGGTCCTGTATTTAAGGATGTTAAAGCATGTTAAGGGGGAAGGTTTGTCAACCCATTCCTCTAGACAAAATACCCTTCTATTCATGTACTGAAGCAGTATGGAAACCTAGTAGTCCTACAGTGTACATGTACAAATGTATGTCCACGACAAGGGTCAGGAACGAACCAAAGACCTAGATCAAGATACAGTCCCCTTTTCCTTGCTAATCCTCCAGACCCAACCCTGGGATAATAGGAAGGATTTCTCCACCATGTAGCTGAGTGTGTGTTTTCAGGAGTGATGACACCACACACCGTGTAGCTATTGATTTTCCTGGCCCGTTACCTCCGACACAGACACATCCATAACAAGTCAGCATCACAGACTGTCCCAATCCAATTGACATTGGGTTTCTGCCAGACAGGGTGCAGAAAGCAGTCCACACCGTTTCTCCATGCAGATTGTAACGCCAACTTGGGGTCTCAAAATTGAATCTCTGCTTGACAAGTCACAAATCATGGACATACAAATGTATGATGCTTGCTACAGATGATGTAAAGGAGACCAGTTATAATGAAAGTTGTTAGGGGGACAAAAGTTGGTTGTGTCTTACATCAAGTCCTACCCACTGCCAACATATTATATATTAATATCAATCTCTTTACCCCATACTTTTGCAAAAAGTATGGGGTATAGAGGTATTGTTTGTTTGACCTACCAGTCTAATATTTTTCTGAAAATCCAAGAAGCAACAAATTTAATTGGTGTGGCCTCAGCTTTGAAGCTAAAATGTAAGACCAAGATGTAAAATTTGTATGTGCATAGATTACATGTACATTGTAATTTCCCGTTTGAATGGCACATTTAAAGATCTCACAAAAGGCTAACATTTTGTTTTCCACTTATATCTTTATTATCATGCCCCTTATACTTCATTCTCCTTGATTAATCCCCTTTGCCTTTTTAGTATAAAGCACTTACATGTATTTCTCATTTTCCCCTACCTGTGAAAATTGGAACAGCCCTTTGATGGCATTCAGAAGCATACATCATCATCAATTTTTCAGCGTGACATTAAAAGGAAACCATTAAGATTTAGGGATATACATGCTTCAGCTTTCTGGGATTGATTTGTCTGATTGAAAAGAAGATGGGAAGAAACGAAATGAAAGGATTACCTTGGAGACAACTAATGGTCCGACAGTCTGCTGATAGACTTCATATTCAAATTCATCTCGCAGTGGAGTGATTCTTAGAATGAGTTAGATGCAGGTAGTGAAAAGACCTACTGCGCTTTGCAAACATTGACGGAATGCAGTTTCATTCAAATTCTATATGTGAATCACATAGAATCAAATGTACTAGTACTTGTACAGTACGCTATTTTTACATCTTACAGTTTTGTAAGAGGTACTGAATAAGTGAAATTACTATTCTTATTTTCCCACAATGCTAACATGCAATAACTGTTTCCATTGCACTCTAAATGTTATTTGTAACTTGTGTGTAACAAATCATCACCAGAAACCACCATAAATACATGTAGTATGATAGCACTTATACACGTACCTGCAGCGTTCCCGCCAGGTTCTTGAAAGTATGCGTCCAAATATCTGGGAGGGGGGCATTGAGCGCCGGAGGCGCGAGACGAGCGCCGCAGGCGCTCGCATTCTAGGGGGGTCCGGGGGCATGCTCCCCCGGGAAAATTTGGATTTTTAAACCCTCTAAAACACATTTTCCTGCAATTTGAGAGGAAAATCATGCGCTTGAGATTGGATGTCGGTTGCCTCTTTACTCCCGTTATTCAGTCATCGACAACCGCCCTCTCGAACCCCAAAAATACGTAAATATTAAAAAAAAAACTATAATCACAGGGAATCAGCCTTCCGTGATCTGGCCCGGGTATAATTTCTCCAGACCTGAAAAATTTGGATTTTTGATGCTTCGCAACAGGGCTCTAGCCAGTTCGTCAGCTCATGGAAAAATTCTGCCAATTTCTTCCGTCATTGAATAAAAAAAATTTCTACCTCGTGCGATCGATGTTGCGCCCTCCCTCATCAAATAGTTTTCCGAGACGATAAAATCACGACGCCATCACACTTTGTGTTTTTTCTTCCCGATGATTTTACTCAAATTTTTCGAATCGGTGGGGTTTTACAAGGCCGTGCCGTCATTTTCCACGAGCGTGCGTTTGTTTCCTGCGACCTCAGGTAACCCCGTTTTCGGCGTGAAATCTTTGGCTGGATTTCTTTTCAAATAGACCAAGAACGTTATACATTACTCGAAGGAGGACGATCTGCTGCCTCTTTGGCAGTGATCAGTGCCGGTGTAGCCTTGAAGCAGTAGCCAGAAAGACGTTCCAACGTGCTGGGCGCTGCGATCGACCGCCCGTCTTGGGAGGGGGGCGTGCAGCGCCATGTGCCACGGAGGCCAACGTCAGTGCACAGCCGACTCGATCAACGCTTGACAACAATATTGCGGCCCCTTTTTTGCCACAAATTTTGTCTTTTTGAAACAAAAGAAATTTTGGAAATAAGAAACAAAGTGTATAGTTTTGGATTCTTCACTTATTTACCGCGCACCGCTTTTTGTAACTTGGATAAATGGGGAAAATTTAATAGTAAATTGTTAGCAGCTAGGGAAGAAACTTGCCAAACGACACGGGCGGCTACCAATATCACAAAACAACGTCACGTGCGCTAATACTCGGTAACCAATGACAGAGAAAATCATTACATTTATCAAACGCTGATTGGTTATTAAGATGATTGGATTTGGACCTGGTGGCCAATCTAGACTGCTGTCAAAGATACCGACTGCCAATCAACTGCCCACAGCGTGAGAACTTTTGTTGAGATGTGCAACACTCGCGCAGAACAGTTTGTTTGTTCAATACTAGTATTACCCACAAATCTTTAACAAATACATGAAAATGAGGACAAGTAAGTATCATGTTCAAATCAGAATATAAAATCTGCATAAGATTTCTTCCAGTGTTACAGAATGCTGACTGTCAGATGTATTTCACGGACTACAAGAAATTTTACATTGCGCAACGAACAGCTCAGACTCAATTCAGACTGACTGGTGCGTGGCTGGGTGTGTCAGACATGGGTCCGCTAGTTGTAAAACGTGCCGCGCTCCGCCCCATGCCCCATACTACCGGGATGACCGGAATGTGAACAATTTGAAGTATAAATTGTAAAGATAGAATTCCTTCTTATAAAGACAGATTTTTTTTAAAGATTCCAGATACATTTTGTACAGTGGTGCTACAGGTCAGTCTTTCTTACAGATTTGTTATGGACGCATTCAGCCGAGCCGAGTGCGTCTTTCCAGAAAAAAATGCGTCCAAAGACGTAAAGACGTATGCCTGGCGGGAACGCTGCGTACCTGTACAACCATTTGTAACTAAAGCATGGTCCTATGCATTTTTCATGATTATGTGTGTGGAACAATCACTGTGGTGGATGTTTTACCTCCTTTATAATATGTCTTTGATGATGAGAGGACCGTTACATGTATACCTCAAGACTGAATGTAAATAAAACATCATCATTAGTGTTATTATTATACATTATTCACAAAGATGTACATGAAACGGGTGTTTACCCTATTTCCGCCTGTAAAGTTTTTCTATGGTAAAGGGTGGGACAGTGAAATATAAAGTGCCAAGTACATTCACCTGTCTCGTAGTGGTATATATAGACTTATTTATGATGCTAGAAGAACCTGGCATATTTTTCTTCAGCATTATATGATACAAATATTCTTATTCTTTCTACTTGTAATGTAGGGATGGTTGTGAAATAAAAGTACCTTATTCTACTCTGATTCAATGTCGTTGCAGTTAGTATCTATGACCTTGGTATGGTAATTGATATACAAATGCTTTCCATAAATATGACATGATACAACAGTTCCCCTTATTTTTGCCTGTGATGTTTTGGAGCAGTGATGGTACGGATATTTAGATATAAGCATGCCATGTACCACTCTGGTTCAATATCAGACATGATTAATGACCCAGAAATTTCCTGACAAACGAGGGAACCTTTCGACAGGAGGATCTGGCGTCGGAGCCTCTTTTTTATGGCCCGGCTGAGCGTGATTTCCTCAGATCACCTGGTCTCTGATTATTACCCGCGTTTCCGCGATGATGCCAGTCGACGGAGTGTGCGCTAGCCGGCGGATGTGATATTCAGGGGAGTGCTGTAGCAGGGGGGAATCTGACTCTAGTGGAACTAACGACGTTAGAACCAGGGCTGTGGCTGGGTCCTCTGTGGAGTAACGTTGTCGGGAGCGTCCTGATTTCTGAGATGACAGGGAAAGAAGGGAAGGCTTTACCTGGACAGGGGAGGACTAGGGGTGGTGGCAAGACCCGTAAGGTTGGTGTGCAGCTCCAGAAACAATTTCCTGCTCGTCACACTTTAAAGACTTTGTACATTCTCCTTTCACAAATTTGCACCTTACTTCAGAAATTCCCTCACATTTCAGCTGACATTTCTATGCAGGCAGTGAATGAAGGCTTCAAACCTAAGATTTGATTTTTGAAGAAACTGTTATCTATTTTCTTTTCTGTTGCTAATTCAGAACAAGCAAAATAGCAAATTTTGTACTTTTGTACAAAAATGTTGATTTTTTTTCATAGAGGGGTGCATTATTATTACATATAGACATGTATGTGTACGTAAGTGTTATTCGGTGAAGCCTATCCATACAAGCTGGGTTAATGGATGTCACACATGATTCCATAGGAAATCATTCTGAAAAATGGCTTAATTGATTTATTGGTGCTGAGGAAATTAGGGCCGCCATATGCTAGACATGCGAGGGCACTTTCCTCCTGTTTTTTGTGTCTAGGGAATTTAGCTGGTGCTCTGATGTTTATGTATCTTAAGAGACTTTATTTTGCTGAAAACATATTTGGGAAACAGCCACTTCTATATTTTGAACCAGGCTAGATGTACTGAAGTTTGAACATTTAACAACTTCTGGCTTATTTTGGAAACAGCCACGTCTATGTTTTACACAGCTTTTATTTCTGACATATGGTGTTAACATGAATATTTTATGGATTGGATTTTTAAAAATTCTCTTATGTTTTGATATTACAAAATAACTATCTGACAATGTAACATCTGCACCATGGCATTCAAAAACGAGGGAGTGCAAAATGTAAATGACATTATTTTTGGCCATGATAGCAATAGTATTTTTGAAGCTGTCAACTTCAGTGTGGTAGTCATCTTTTTATTTCTATCAGTTCCAGCAAAAATTGGAATAAGAAGACCTTTTGCCCAATGTGATAAATCATCATACAGGGATCTTATTTTAACAAGGAAAATCTTTTATCACTTATTGGAAGCACCATGAATCATTAAATGATTTATTTCTCATCATATTAATTGTAAATACGCAGGAGTCATGAATATAGTGCATGTGCATTAAAGTATAATTCATTGCGCACTATGAATATATATGTGTACTCCTTTGGTTCAAACTAAGGATTCAAATTAGGTGAAAGAACACATTGTCAAGCTTCTTGCAAGTTGTGCCAAATTTTAGCACTCCTTGTTGCCTAAGTTAACGTAATTTTATACAATTGTGACTTACATATTAAGATCTGATGTATAAGGATGAAGAAAATAACTTGCGTGCAATGGATGTTGGACGCTGGATGATATATTACAATATAATAATACATACATTACAATAACATTGAAGTAGATGCGCAGTGCATTCACACACTCTAAAATTAATAAATACAGAAAATAGATTGCCATTTGGGCAAATGATTCGTACGTGCAAGCATTGTTTATGTAGAATTGTCTTATCATGTACTGTAACACTTGCTAACAGTTACTGTACCTGTAAATCAAAGCATTTATGTTGTTGGCCATAAGATAAAGATTGTATTTGGTTTATAACACAGGCCCTTACAGATGCATGCATCAGCCACTCTCTACCAACCAACTTTATCATGATTCATCATTAATAACTGAAACCACAATGTTGACAAATTATGATGTATGCTAATTTTGCCTAGGAGGCAGAACAGTATTCTTCATCATACCATGAATACATCACAGAGATTGTTACTGCACTATCATATGTGTAGGTGTATTTGTCATTTTCATTTATGTACATGTAGTAGATTGATTGTAAAATTGTGTTTATTATTGTTTTAGTACTTTTTTTGTAAAGTGAAGTTACAAGCAGAGCAGCTGCAACTTTAAAGATAAAGGCATCCAAGTCTATCGGAGGAGTAATAACTAAGAGGATTTATACAGCGTTTCACATACCAGAGCTATGACAGGACACATTATGGTAAATGATGTACTGGGAAGCTATAAACTATGACATCATGTACTGTTACGGCAAGACAGCCTTACGTTGCAAAATTTCTCATCTGTTCAGTTGCCTTGTATCAGCCTTCCTTCTCTGTCTTGCGCCAGTCACTTTGTATCTCGTAGGTAATTCTCCAAATTTCAAGGGGTACCGTCTTGAAATACCATTTGAAAGAGCACGTACCCGTCTGTCTCATGGTAAGTTTATTTCCGTCACAGATGATGCGCAGTTATGAAGATAGCTGACTTTGAGAAACGGTCACAAATGTTCTCAATTTCAAGTGGCTTTCAGAACGTCAGGTGACCGGTGTATGTTGTCTGATGTTCACTTGTCCGCGGACGATTGACGGCTTTGCGAGGGTGATATGTTGGACACGTTATACCACATGACCCGAGAAGCCCGGAATGTGCAATTGATGTGTTAATTATACATACGCGGCGTTCCCTCGGGTGGCAAGGAACATAATTCTGGGCTCCCGTTGGTCATTAATTGAGAGGGTGTAAAACGGGTTTTGTGTCCCCCTAGTGGGACATAAATTGTTTGGGGATATGGAACACCAGCTGCACATTGAGTTAGGGTATTACCAGTATCAAAATACATGGAGCGTTGTACGACGCTGTTAGGTATATTAATGTTTACATACCTCTTGATGAACAGTTTTATTGCTTTTTCTTTATTCAAAGCAGTGAGCACCGTATTATATTTTACTCCGTTTTGATCTTGCATTTATTTTAATATTCTGATGCGTGATATTGCATTTGGTTTAGATTATTAAGTAACTGCTTTATATTTTCTTGTTGCAATGGAAAGGGGAGTCTGAAGTCTGTACAATATGTGTTCCATTTTTCCCTTGCTTTGCTAATTTCTTTTCTTGTGACAAAGGCCATGTTGATTCGATTGTATGGATGACATCCATTGGGAACCCCAAACTGATGCAAGCGTGCAAAAAAAAAGTTATTCTGAACTATAGATTCTTCATTTTTGTTCTTCCACACCTTGTTCTTTGACGTTGGAATTAACTTTGACATTCTACAACAATAGCGTATATTTTGCATTACTTTTTTTGGCAATCTACGGCATATAGTAACTGTTGCTCATTTTGTGGCTTCTTTGTATTATTTACAGTATAGTGGTAAATGGTGTTCAAAATGGACAAAAAGTGATGTGCGGGCGGATGTCATCCATGTAATCAAATCAAATGGCCTGAAGGCAATACCTTAAGATATAAAATAAGTGTTCTTATAATTGGCTGCAAGACGTATGTTTTTTCATGGCTGATTTGTACTTGGTGCTTTTAGAATTATTTTTCTTCAATTTGAAAGCTCCTATCCTGGTACTTTTTGGTACATTCTTTATTCCAAAATGGACAGGTGGCTTCCAGAGTAGGATTGACAATGAATGTAGTGAGAAGTCCTACTCACCAGTTCTTTGAACATTTACAAAATAGTTTAGGCCCAGACCTTAGCATCACAGTTTTTAGCTGAAGCCTCAGCTATGGCCAAGACTGGTAGGTTTGGATACACCCAGAGTATTCTCAATCTCTTATTGATCAGTGCATAAAAGTAATCTTTCTTGAAAATAGAAGTTTTCCTTGCGACAGATGGTTGCTAATCTGTAAATAGATTCTGCAAATCCAGATCTTACTAGAAGCCTAGTTTATTAGAGTTTGTGAACCCTTTGCAAAGTTAGAACGCTTTCACAGAACATATTGTATAAGGTCGTCTTTGCCTTTTAAGGATATACTGTAAATGCATTTAAGTTCGCGGTGATTTAATTTCGCGGTAGCGGGAAAAGGGACTTTTCGCGGTGGATTTAAGTTCGCGGTAACACCATAGACTGCAGTCTTATACCATAATAGAAAAATGTTCGCGGTGGTTTTAAATTCGCGGTAAAGTGGTCACCGCGAAAACCGCGAACATTAATCTACCGCGAACATTTCTGCATTTACAGTACTCTCTATACATGTAGTTTGCCAGAAAAGATATTGTATACAGACAAACTTTTGATGTAACATTTACCAAACTTCCAACAGAAACCGTAATGGATATTGTGGTAACTATAATTATTAGACAGCAACTCCTGTACATATCTGATAACACACTGCCAGTCGAGGGTTGAAAGCAGTCTTAGTAATTGTTGATAGTTGACTTTTGCCACTGATCATTAATGAATAGGAACGATTCACCATGATTGCCCAGAGCCCACATACATTTTGGAACTTTTCACACCTTTGCAGCATATCTTGTGTCTCCAGAGGATGCCATCCTTTGACTCTGATAGAAACGTGCAAGCTTGTGTGGAATTTCAAGTAGATTAGATGGAACATACACATACATATATTAAGGAATCCTATCAGCCATGCCTTTCAACCTTTGAAAATAGACTAGCGGAGGATGGGTTCACCCATTACTGGGTCGTGTGATATGAAGCAAGTTCTGGTGCGGTGCTTTTAGAGTGGTCCGTCGGGACAAGGCAGCGTGATGGTGGCTTGACATGATATCTGCAGAATTGCACCTGTGGGGAGACTGCGTCTTAATGGACCGACCTGTCGGACAGACAGGGTCGGGCAGAAGCAAATCATGTCTAGGGCTGTAGTACCTAGAGTAAGAAAAGAAAAATGTGAATCTTTGTAAACTGTACATGTATATTACTATAAGTATGGAAATGTTCGTGGTGGTTTTCTTACTGAGGTTTTCCTAATTACCTCACCACTGTGACTGTGCGTTTTCAGTGTACAGTTACAGTATTAAACACATGTACTACAGTAGTGTTTCAACAGCAAACTCAAAACACCATGAAAACTTCCTTTCCTTTCCCTTTACAAAACTTACGTTCCCACAATAAATTAACTTTATTTTCCATTTTCCATTAAGTAGATACATTTGGAGCCAAAACATAAAAGACATAATGTTTTGTTGTGAAAGGGTTTCTACAATTAAACCACATTTTAAATTGAACCGTGAGAATCCAGTCTGGTGTTAAGATGTATAAACTCTCAGACTGGATGTATATATTTGTGAAAACCTGACAGGTAGATATGAGCATTGTTGTAGATATCATAAGGGGCAACATTTTTAGAAGCAGTATCGTTGTTGGGGTTCCAGTCGAGGATTTAAAGAACGCTATGGGGGACAGAGTTGTCTGGAGGGAGACAGTGGACCTGGTCAGGGCAACCTGCCCATAATGATGACGACGATCATCATCCATCAGACTAAGGTGTTCTAAAGCTCCCTTTGCAGGAAAAATGATTTTTGTACTACCCACAACCCATAAGACTGACATACATGTACACTGCCCAAGTTTGCACAACCCACAACCCGTAAGACTGGCATACATCGCCCCAGGCACCCAGTGTACCTGAGTAATAGCTCTTGGTATAGGTACTTTGTGCCACTCTGCAATAATCTCCAATACATCACTGGTCAAAGCCATGAGTCTTTATTTCCTGAAAATGATTTCAGTGGGGCCCATTACGAGTGCGTCAACTCTAACGGCATTTCTGCACTGACAGCAATCAAGGTGTGTATGCAGCCTTGGGTCACATGTGACAACCTCGTTCTAGTTGACGGTGACATTGACAAGAACCAAGCTGTCTGATCTTTCCCGGTGTTCCTATCTGTAACAGGGCATAACCAGACTGTGACTTCTACAGGATTATACACTTTCACAACATTTTTGTGCTATTATACATGTGTAGCTGTCATGATCATTGTTTATCCTGCCTTAGATTGCTTGTAGAGTTATGATTAGTGTATTATCTGAATAATGAAATGCAATTGGGACAAGTGTACTATCATATACAATTCATAAGCAGTCTCTCACAGTCGCCCACATTCCAGTTTATCAATGGTTGCTTCCCAAAGGTTATGCGAGGCTTGCACAGAGATGTCATGGATAGATGGACTATCACTGCAGGTGCCTCTGGATAACACTCTGCAGGTTGAGGAGGTGACAGTCTCACCACATGTTGTCAATACCATGGTCATTGTGAAAGCCATTCTGGGTCTCTCCTCTTCATCCACACTCTGAAGGTGGCCATACCAAGGTATACTGCAGCCAGTTGAATTTCATGATATCCTTTGTTTCCCATTGGAATCTAAAATCGTCTTCAGCTTGATTTTTTTTTCACTTTGTTTCCTGCATTTGTCTTCAGCTCTTTTGCATTCATAGTTAGGGTACAAAAGACCAGTTTCTCCAAGATCACTTCATGTCACTCACGACTAAAGATGGTGGATGCCATCTGAAACGTCTGACCATTTCCAAAATCATATCCAGTTGCGTGAGTTACTGCTTTTGGGTGTACTGTAAATGAAATGTTGTATTTGCCAAAAAACTATAATATATTTAGCAATAAGTAAAACTAGATGTATAATCATAAGCACTCCTTTTATAAAGGAACTACATTGTGTAAAAGCATCTAAGTATTTTACACCCCACTTTCCGATCAGACTTGTGTTTTCCGTTCATCAGATTAAACTTGGGTGGTCTCCTGTCAGGTAGAACTGATTCCGGCTACAGTTTCCATTTAAGTTTAACATGTCAGTGACCTGTAAGTGGCCGCATGCCGCTATGCATGTACGTTCTGTACTGTGTGTTTTGTGTCTAGAGGTAAAGGTCTCTGGAAAAATGGCAAGGAGTGAGCAGAATGCAATTCAGACTTTTAGTCTGTGTTTATGTGACATGAGCAGTTTAGTATAGGACATTTCCATATCACCTACATGTATAGTCATAGTATGCAGAAACATGTACATGTTAACTTGCCTGCTTTTTGCATTTTGCCGCCTTAGCGGCAAAATGCCCTGAGACCAGAATAGTCGCCGTTGTGATGGAGTGATGTTGAGATGAACGGACCTGTTCAAAATCTGCAATGCATTTGTATACAACTTAAAAGCTCTGTCGTGAGTCATTGTCTGTGGTCCGTAATGGGGCCTGATATTTGATTAGATTAAATGAATGAAGTATGATATTCCTAAGATTGATGCAGCATATAATTAAATTATTGCTCTTACATTTTAACGTTGTATTACCAATTCATAAAGATGAAATGTTTTCCAAATAAATCGTGTATATATATATATAACAGTTACATATAGCCTATCCCAGATTCCTTTGCGACTTAGTTAATATTCATGCGTGCTGCGGTGGTGTTTTCCGTGCGTGTAGCGATTTTCGATTGATCGCCGTGTAAAATTGAGAAAGGCCTAGAACTTCAAACTTACCAGAATTGTAGTATGTAGTATGGAGGCCCTGGCAATGTAAAAATTTTAAGCAGGGGATAAAAGATTGTTGAGATATGGCCTTCGGGAAAATGCCTCGCGAGACGGGAAAGTCACTTCCGCGTTTACCTGTTCGAGCGCTCTGCGGGCATGGCGTTGCGTCAGCCTGATTTGCATCTCAGCCTTATTTGGAAGCAACCCATATATGGTAGGATTGGATAGACAAGAAAACAAGCTACAATTTGGTACGTGAAACTTTCTTGTACCGCAATTTTAAGGTGGTTTACCTCCAGTTTGCAAATTTAGATGGCATTTTTCACCATTGATGTCTTATTTTTTCAAAAAGTTGCATCCATGTGTGTAACAAGCGGTTTCTAAGCTTTAAAATGATGTATAACATGTGTAGGTTTGTTGTGAGTTAGCGATGTGAATGTTCAACATGTGCTACTCGCTCCGTGTGGTGTGCCGAGTCCGGGCCGTGAGTTACGGCCGTAGGACCCTGCATATAAATTTAGTTAGGCGGGTCCATAATTATCAAAATATTCTCGTTTCCATGTAAATAATTAGCGTATTGATATTCATTAATTGTATACAGATAGCCTTTATAAGTGTAGATACATTGTATGTTCGGACACGTTTGTTTCAAGTTTGAGACGCAAAACTTTTGTTTTCTTTGTCACCAACTTCATGAAAGGAAACATCATTTGTAAATGTGTCCAACGTGAGCATATTTACGTTGAGATGATCACTGAAGTTCAATTTTTACCTTGTAAGATCCAAAAAATCAATAACATAGCAAGTTGTGTTTGTTGTTGAATGTGATATCAAGGGCATAGAGGTTTTTGCTGATATTTCCAATGTTAAAAGTTTTCAGATTTGCAAGATGCTGCATTGGGAATAGCACCTGGAACATCATAGAAGAAATTTAGATGGCACAGAGGGAGAATTACAATGTATCAACCATTCAAAGCTGTGCAGCTTAGAAGAGGAGCTACCAAGTCTTTTCAAACATATGTTGTAATGTCAAAGAATTATCAATTGTTCAATAAACTTGAATAAACCAGTTACAAAGTCAGGTGGTCATGGTTCATAGGTAATATTTTTATATACTTTTGGTCATTAGATGTCGTAAAAGTAGTATTTCCTGGTGAAATGTGATAGTTTTGATGGCAAATTTAGAATTAGCATGTGCCAAAACCCTTTAGTAGTAAGGTATGCTGATATTCAATGCTTATGGTCAGACTGTGAAAGGGAATAACTCAAGAAGGGGTTGACGGATCATCATGATTATTGGTATGTAGATAGATTAAGTGATGCTTCATGTAATTAAATATTAATTATGCAAATCAGAAGCTAATTTGCATAATTGGTGTGGAAATTATCTAAACTATTTCTATTCTGTTGTATTAAACATGTGATACTTGTCACTGAGATAGAGAAGAATGTTGATAGGTAATTTTTTATGTGGACTTATATAAGTGACAGGTGCCGATGACCTTTGACCTTTTGAGATATGTTACAAATTAATATTTTTGATTACACATAATCTCGTAACCATGTCTCTAGAATGTCTGCAATAAACTGTGTTAAGAGAATCTACTACATATTTCCAATATCTGAAATATCTTAGTTATAGGATGAACAGTTTATTGATTATCGCTCTTCAAAAAGGGGTCATCTGGAAATAATTGGCCACTTTTCCAGCTGTGCATGTGCCATGCTGAAAAAACTTAATTTTCAGCAGGTTGACCTCACCTGTAGTGAAAGAAAAAGGCAAATAAACATCTTATCTTTACTTGATTGCTACAAAATACTACTTGGACTGTGCAGAAAAGAACTTTTGAGTGGCACAATGTTTTTACTTTCTTAATTATTGCTAATTAGAAATGCGATTTTCACACCTGGCGCCACACCTGCGGACACCGCCCATGGCCCAGCAACTTTAAAGGGCCATATCTCTGGAACGGAAGGTCCGATTTTTGTTCTGTAACTTTTATTTTTCATAAATCAACACCCTCTATTAGGGAACACAAATGTTCTGATTCCCCTGGGTACAAAACAATTTCGACTGGAAACCCTATGACATTAGTAGGATTTCCAGTGCGAAAATGGAAATTGCCACGATTTTTCATTGATCGCCCTGTATTATCGAAAAAGAACTGGACCTTCTAACTTACCAGATTTGTAGTATGTACTATGGAGACCGTGACAATGTAAAAATGTTAAAGCAGGGGTATACGATTGCTGAGATATCATTTTCTGAAAAGTGCGCTATGATGCAGAGAAGTGACTTCCGGGTTCAGGGGTCACTACACAAATACCTCTGACGTCAGCCTGATTTGCAGAGCTACGGTCCGGGATCGAGTCCAGGGGAGGGTGATTTTAAATTGTTCTTGTTTCCTTTTTACATCCATTTAATATAAACAATAGTTTCAGCACATTCCAATAACTAGAAAAAAACCGTGTACACACGCAAACCTTGGCAAAATGCCAGCTTTTTTAAAGCACTTGTTTATGTGGTAGGTAGTGCTATATTAGGTTCACCTACATGCCACATTTCATCACTGTGAATAGTAGGTACCATGTTCCCATGTAGGCCAGATGAGAGTATAATGTTCATGTACATATACGTGCATGCTCTAAGATGTCAGCTAGTCATTATCTTTTAACTAGTATGTTGTACAAAATTTCTAACTCTACTTAACAATCTTGAACGTAACATTATTTGACTGTTCTCTGTGGGAGGATTTTGAAATGTATCTAATGTTCCTTATGGCTTGCAATTAGTGAGAATGACACCTGTCTTGATTTTCGTGATTTTATGATGGTGATATGAAGTTATAATCCAACCTCTTCTTCAAATATTGTCCCTGCCCAACTCCTTAAATTGCAATATCATGTCAGTGTTGCTTTAAAATTCCATCATGCAGTATTGCAGACGAATGATACAGATGACGTGGTTTTGGCCATCTGTTAGTCTGTGCCGTAGCGATCATTTCGCTGCACAAATCTTGCAGCCATCTTCTGCATGAGCAGCCATTAAGGTCTTCCATCAGCGAGTGGTCAGCCCAGACCAAATAGGGAGATAGTTGGCTCCATTTCGGCAAAAGCCTTCAGGCTGAATAGTCAGCAAAAGTCAAAGTCAATCACATACAATCTGCTGGGCAGCATTAGTGGAGGAGAAGCAATTTTGTGGTAATAGCATTGCTAATCCTTAGATAAACCACTAACCTATAGAAGTGTCCTCTTATGCCAATGGCATAGAAAAACTGACTGATGTAGTGTGGTAAGGCCAGAACAAGCTAAGTCGATGGTTCTCAGACTTGAGAAAAGTAGTGCTGAATTGGAATATTGAGAAACTGTAGTCATAGAGAAGTATGCACGTTTGTACACACTCAATTTAAGTATTAAACATTTGTAAGATGAAGGTTTCCTGCCAGCCGTCTATTTGTAGCTTGTCCTGTTGCTAGTTATTTGCTTGCTTAATGTCTGAGTCAGAACTAACCTCATTGGTTCTTCAGACATTTTGAAGATGTTTTAGAACTAAAATAAAGACATGAAATAAACACATATTGGTGTTGCCTATTGACTTTGTAACAAAATCACTAGTTTCTATGACAAAATAACAATTAGTATCCAGCATTTGGTTATACCAAGGAGCTTTTATCAGGAGGAGAGAGTATGGAGTTACCCGCCCGCTGTGCTCCTTTGTTTGGCCCGTTAAATCCCGCAGCGCCGGCTTTGTTTACTGCCCTGCGCGGCGCCCGTCTGATCTGATGTTCGTAGCGCCGGTTGGCGCGGTTTCTATGCTAATGAGCCACGCCATTACGTCATAGCCCTCGAGCCAGCCCGAAGCCCGATCGGCAAGAGGCGAAGTGGGTCAGGTTTCCGACGATTCCCTTATTTGGAAAACTCGGCAGGCATGTGACTACGTCATCTTGCGGTAGATGGCACAATGGCGGACAGTTTGATATGTTTCTCTTCGCCGTACAACAAACATGGGCCAGTTTAGGCCTATTTTCGCGGATCGAGGTCTGTTTTCTTGCGATAGAATTATGAATTTTCACATGTATTTTCAGATGGCTACTAAAAAAATATGACGTTTTTCTTCATTTAGCTGATATTTTTTCGTAACTGTTGATGATGTGCTCGGTAAAATGGCGTGTTCACTGTTGGTCGAACCTTGCTCATTTTTGTCGAACCACCCGTGTTTTTAGAGGATACATCGGGCCTGGAATAAGGTGAAGGTAAGGCGGGAGAGCATAGTTTTCATGGTTTTCGTTACGATCGGGTTTTCGTATATAATGTCTTGAGTTCTCCAGGCATAATTTTGAACTTTGTATTTGTATGGATTTATGAAATATATCTGTTGCATACTTAAAAAAAACTTGGTTCCTGTGATCATTGAGTCAGGTTTTTCACAGTCATCATTAATTGTAGGAATATTACCAGTTTTTTTTGTAGACTTTGCCTCAGACAATTTTGCCTTTAGGCTTAGCCCGTACCCGAGCGGCGGCGCTGTCCGGTCGCCGTATGGCTTTGAAATTTCACCCTCAGTCAGAGAGAATTGCCGCCGCTGTATGTATTCCGAAGTTACTCTTCTGTTCAACATCGTCGACAAAATCGCAAAAATCAGATCGCTACACACAATGTTTGTATCCCCAGGCCGCCACACCATGAAAATGACCACAAAACAAAGGGAAAACAAAAGCTTGCGTGGGTGAAATGTATGCAGATGCGGGTTTTTGACACGTGGGTGTTAATAAAATTTTGTCGCCCGCTACGAACATACGAACAATGGAAACTAATCCGTACTCTCTCCTACTGATAAAAGCTCCTTGGTTATACTGCTGTGGGGGTCCCTGACACATGTAGGCAGCAGTTAGCTTGTCTTTACACTAATCTTCAAGCAGCTCTAGTCTTTTAATGGCAAAGTTATGCTGGATATGTCAAAGAAGATGAAATGCTGCACCTTGTTGAAATGATTCCCCCCCCACCACCACCACCACCACCACTATAACTGATAACTGGTGCAATGGTGAAATAGGTGAAGTCCATATCATGAAGTTGCAGTCCATATTTTTGTGAGTTCGATCCCTGCCTGAGTCTTTCCAAAGACTCAACAAACTGTACTTGCTGCTTTTTCTCCTTAGCATTCAGCATGTGGCAAAGTGTATGGTTGTTGAACATGCCAGCTGCAGGCTAGCACCCTGCTGTAGTGATTGCACAAAGCTGTCTGGCCCAGAGCTACAGAAACGGAGATGGATGCCGGCTTATGCACCATTCGGTGCAGGAAGGACTTTAACTCTTTTTTCAAAACCTCTATTGATAACTGAGGTTTATCATAATAATACATAATGCAGAACTTCCTTGAATCCATAATCCCTAATATGGAGAAGTAAGACTTATCTCTGTCCACAGTCCGTCCTGTTGGATTCTGTCAGGATTGAGTACAGCAGATGGTGTAGCTACCTTAACAGCTACCTGGGAATTCCAAATCTTCTATGTAAACTCTTAAGGAAAGTTTACCTGTCCAAGGTGTAAATCAAGAGATTGTAATGCTCCGGGGGAGGACGGTACAGGATAAAAGTGAATCTGGTGGACTGGAAAGGAGTTATGTTTCACGGTTTTGCCGATGATTGGATTATGCATTTTGCAATCTTTATGTTTTCAGCTGTGTTTTCTTGATAAGGTAATCCCATTAGGATGAACACATTCAGTGGAAAGTATTTAGGTTAATGTCAAAAGAACCATAACTGCAAGTTTCAGTATTATGAACCCAGGGTAGAAGTACAAAATGTAATCTATTGGTAAAACTGAGAACTTGATGTTAACATTTTAGTGACATTGGTGCTTGTCAGAATTAAGCTTTGCAGATAGTGGTTATGCATACAGAGCCTACAAAACAATGCTATGGTCTTAGATTTGATTTCGGAATTTCCATTAGCAGTATTTGATATGTTGATGTCTGGTAGATGTCAGAAATTTTTGAATGCTTACATGTTTATTATTGCGTAGTCCTGAATATTCCTCTATTCTTAGTTTGGCCTAGTCAACAGTTTAATATGCATCTCACTTTAAAAGTGGCACTGTTATGTGATACGATGTAGTTTGACCTGCATTGTGAATGTAAGCATATTCATCACTGTCGAAAAGTGGACAGATATTCACACTGCAGGGTGTTGGGAAAAGGAACCATAAATCATTTTATCTCTGCCAGCTGACGTTTGGCCTACTATTGTGACAGCTACATGTAGGGGTGGTATACAGGTTGTGTGAAGGTGTTAGATTGCAAGTGTGCTGTCAGCTATACATTTGTACATTTTAAATTCTGATGATACCAGTTGTGGGGAGTCTAGCTCTGTTCACTTAAAGTTAAAGACAACTTTCATGAACACCAGCTGTCTTGAAATATTTGTAAAATAGAAAAATCACTGTCAGAACACTAAAACCTGAGTTCATAGTTATCTCTTAACTTTAAGTCAATCTCTGACCCTTGCAAGATAGAGAACAACCTACTAGTAGTTAATCATAATGTAACAGTTATTGCAGAACGTTGTTATACAAGTGTTTGTGGCATCAAAATGAAATAATTTATTGAAGAGATAGTGATTTCTGATAACTATTGATTTTCCTGAAGAAGTATTTATAATTAGACATTTCATAGCCATACCTTAACTTGTGCATCTTTTTTGTACATGTCATTGCCTTGCTTCAATACTTCATTAAAGAGGTAAGAGAAACAACGGACTGAAATGGGTTTACCCTAGGCCTGTACTGTAGCCAACTACTAGTTTGTTGGAATTTCATCACTAAATTGCAATGCCTAAATTTTGTCTTGTGTTATAATAATAGCCTGATGATGGCTTGATTGTATGTTTGCCCCATTCAGGTCAAACGCACATCTCCATGATAAAGTGATGGCATGGCTAAATTGTCACAAATTGCATGCATTCAACTTGAGGTTTTCCCTCCTGTATTTGCACTCTAACTCTCAATGGGTATGAATGGGCTGTCATCAGGCCAGATCAGAGCAATGCCTTGTTTCTCAGACTTTTGTCAATGATAGTGGGAGAAGAGAAAAACTTTTGTACTAAGTATATTTAGATCTTTTCCAAACTGAAATAGCTTCTTTATTGTAAGAAGTTTTGGTAATAAAAAGAAAAATCACATTTCTTAGGTTATACATTTAGTACTGTAAATGCATTTAAGTTTGCGGAGATTTAAATTTGCGGTAGCGGGAAAAAGGACTGTTCGCGGTGGTTTTAAGTTTGCGGTAGCACCATGCACTGTAGTCTCTTACTGCCATAGAAAAATGTTAGCTAGCGGTTTGAAATTCATGGTGAATTTGCAATACGAAAACCGTGAACATAAAACCACCGCAAAAATTTCTGCATTTACAGTAATATGAATGTAAAACAATAAGTTATACATTTAATATCTAAACGTGAAACAATTCATGAAGGTTAGACATTTGATGTTTTAAACGTGAAACAAGAACATCCTGGCTGAGGTAATGATTTATTTAGGGGATGAATCTAGATGACCTTCAGTTGGAGACAAAAAAGGCATGATGCCAACTTTCCTTTCAAAGTGCATAAGTTGAAATGTCAAATGATATGATCATGAATATGACATTACTTTAGCAGGGGTAAAATCTGAACCATGACCAAAGGGAGGGTGGTACCATTCATCAAGGAACAAGTTAGTCAATAATTCAGTCTCCATGGAGGGTACTCGATAAGTTTAGTCTCCCCAGAGAACATGCAGTCTACCCCTGTAATCAGAGCCCTTAGACTATGTGTGTGTGGAGGTCATACAGGGCTGTCTCCACGACCCAAAGGACTAAAATTTGCTTCTGGGGATGGACAAAAGTTTTCAACCCATCCATCAAAAAATCTGAACTTCTGACATGACATAAAAAAATGAAATGCTAGTCATAAACTTAAAATTACAGATTTAACAACATGGCCTCCTAAACAATGAATCCATCAAAATAATCTGAACTTTGTGACATATAATAGATGAAACATTTCTTTGTATGCTTGAAATTACAAATCTAAGAACAAAATTTAACAACAACTGGCCTCCAAAACAATGAGTTAGAAAAATTCAAAGCTGGAGATACATGTAGGTATGAGCTCATAGTTCAAATACTGTGTTGCAGCATGAGATAGTGTCAATGAAGACAACATCATGGCATTGTATGACAGGAAAAGAAAATGTGTATTAATATACTATTTGCACAATTCTTCAAAGTCACATTCCTTGAACCAAGTCCTACACTTTTGTACATTTTTGTAGCTTTCAAATCATCCTCACAAACAAACAAACAACTGAGCAAGAAACCCATACTCAGAGACTGTAACTTTAGCCCTTTGGATTGGGGTAAAATTTACAACCTGACAGCAGTCTTTGATCTTGTCAAAATGCTTCTCCAGATAAGCTCAAGGTCATGAATTTATGACAAATCCCCAAGTCCCAAACACAAGCGAATCCCAATCATGCAGCACTTAACCCTATCAACCGTCGGCCCCTGGGGCAAAGGCACTAAGAGTGCAAGGTCATAAAATGGGCAGGTCCACATGGTTGTAAAATGGTTGCTGAATGCAGTGGTAGTCAATGTGTATTGGAGTAGTTAACCTTCCGGACCTGGAATGCATTTTTTGTACTTCTTTTTACCTGTAATACTACATACTAGTTATCAGAAATTTAGCATGCAAGTTGGAGACTGTTCCTGCACAAACAGATATCATTGTTTCTGCTGAACGGTCTAAATTTGAGTCTCTAAAAGCCTAATCCCAATCCAACACAAATTTACTGCCCAAGACCTGCAGCAGTCTGTACTCCTATTGATAGAGTGTCTAGCTATACATGAATAGGGGGGCAATACAATGTTAACACTACAGAGACCATAGCCTTGACTGACCCGAGATGCCCCAAACCTCACGTTCAGGCCATTCCCAAGTACAGTTTACATGTACATGTAATTGAAGTGTGGTTAGCACATGTACTACAAGCATGCGTCCCTCCCCTCCCCATTACCCTGCACAGCCCGATGCTTTATCTGGCCCGCAGGATGTCAGAAGCTTGATTGCAAACCGTCCATTTTCAAGCTGGTCAACGAGCCCGCAAAAAGCCAGGACAAAAATTGCCTATCAAGTGGTTGCTGTTCTAATTTTAGCAGCTGCATCATTGTTCAGTACTAACATGAACCTGATATCAATTCTGTAAGTGTAGCATATTTATATGGACTAGAGGGTATCCAATAGAATCACATAAAGGGTAAACCACAACATAACATGCCACGACAGTATGTTGCTTTACACTTGGCATGTAAAGCAGTTGGATGTTTTAGTCAGTACCATATTTTCTCGAATAAAAAGTAAGCACCCCAATTATGATATGCCCCCCCTGATTTGGGGCAAGCTACTTTCAAGTTGGTAAATGACATGTATGTTTTGAAACCTTCCTAGAAGTGTATCTCCACCTTGCTTTATTTTAGGCTCTTTTAGTAGCAGTAAGTTTTACCATGTATCTGTGCAATAATCTCAAATACAGTCAAACCTGTATTAGCGGCCACCTTTGCATAACGGCCACCTGCCCATAGTGGCCACTTTTTGTCGGTCCCTTGGATTCGTAATGATTAAGAAATAGGCTTAGCGGCCACCTGTCCAACGCGGCCACGGCCACACGATTTCCGGTCCCGCAGGTACAAAAACACTGCCGATAACGGCCACGCGGACCGCTGATCTATGTTTCGGCACGCGATCGGCTATATACAGCTGCCGTATGGTCACCCTACGCCGGATTTAAAACCTCTTTGATTTATTTTCAAAACAAAACTTCGTAAACTGGCGCTACCCATACCCGCCGACAAACGAGGTCATATAAGGTCAATAGACGACACCAATATTACGGAGGTAAATTGCGTTAAAGATACGTTCTAATACACTACCGCTTAGGTTAATTTTCATCACAAAAACTTTCTGAATGAATTGTTACAAAGACAAAATAATATGAACTTCAGGCTATGATGGATTATTCTTACATTTATTAAGAGATAAGTCTAAAATGACGAGACTTTTCTTGTGAGTACCACATTAGCATAATGGGCGAACCTGACGTGTGAACGCGGGAGGGAACACACGGACGGCGAAGTACATGTATCAAAGGATACAAGACGAAAGATCAAAGAAATATGACGATACCGGTCTCTTCAGACAATATAAACTGTAGAACATTTAAAACTTTTTATAGCTTTTATTTTCTTATAATACATATAGTGTAAAAATCATTGCAGTACATGTACAGTACTGTATTATGTGAATAAAGATCAGTGGGTACTAAAACCATGTGTAACTTATTACCTTAATTAATTAGCATATTCTCTATAGGGACCACCTCTCTATAGTGGCCAATTTTGACCAGTCCCTTGAGTGGCCGCTATAGACAGGTTTGACTGTACATTACGCACCCCAACTTTGGTAACAAGTCGTAGCACCTTTTCAATTTTAAGAAATTTCAAGAAGTGCGGACTTTATTCGAGAAAATATGGTATATGCTGGGGGTAGCCATGGCTATTTTGAAGAAGTTGGCCGATTTCTTTATTACAAAGTATAGCTTGTGGCTTACAGTGCAGAGTACAAATCACTGACTGTGATTCAAAACTCAACCTTTTTGTTCATTAGACTACAACATGGTGCTGTTAAAGATGCATGAGCTTTGACAAGCCATCAGGATCCTTACCAGTACCTCCCTGGTGCAGGTAGACACCGGAAATACCTTCACTACTCCAATTTCACCTGCACAAACCTGCTTGTGCAGGTGGTATTTCGAGCCCTGATGTTGGATATGTGCCATGTACAGCAAATCTCAAAATCCTGGGAAATGGAGATGGATAGCACACTAAGACCCCAAATGGCCCCTTATGTGCTGTTGACAAATGTCACACTGTAATAATGTGAAAAGATTGACCTATATTGAACATGGTCCACTGCCCAGTGGAAGATTTGTTGACACAAGGCAGGGATATCTGTCTTGTCACACCATGGAATTTCATGACTGAGCGATCCAGAGGTGGGACTCTGCCCAAATGGAATTTTTTTTCTGTAATATCAATTGATGCTGCAATTTCCTTTCTTTAACTATTAGTAATTTGATTTAATCTTAATCTTTTTCATTCAACATTGTTATCATATGTAAGTATGTTTATTGCCGAGTTCATGGCCGAGGGCTAATTGCAGGTACAAACAACATGTATGATAAGGAAAATACAAAGGTGCTAAGAACTACACTCGATGACTACAGCGGCGTTCGCGCCATAGTTAACACCCGTCACTGACGCTGACGATTTCTGACGCGTCACTGACGATTTCTGACGGACATTATTCCGTCACAGCATTTTTCTGACGCGTCACTGACGGAGACTGTCGCTTTTCTGACTGGTCAGCGTTATCAAATGACGAACCATTCATATGCAGGCCGCGGTAACATCACAGATTAGTGGGAGGAGAAGTAATTTGCGTCATGGTGCGCAGAAACTTGCCGATACGAAAACTGAACAGCGGAAAGAGACGGCGATCTTGCCTGCATTTGAGTAGATCGAATTATACAGACATTTTCTTCTGTTACTGCTTGCTAAGAGTGGAGCTGTTTTATCTTACTTTATCAATTACTTATTTTGCTCATTAGCTCTTCATTTGCCTGTTAATTATTGTTGTTGATTTTATCACGAAAGTATCATTCCTCGATAAAACTCCCGGCCGGGAGGTAGTGTAACGTTACATTTGCAAAAAAATCGGAGCAAAATTGTCAACAGCAATCATGTTCAAAACATCTCGTAGTAAAAGAGTTCTGTGGTCGGGAAACATTCTCCGGATACCTATTTCTTTGAATAGAATAAAGGTGAATTCAAAAAGTCAACCCGAAGAACGCGGAAATATATATTTTTTTTTTGCAACGCAAAGCGCTAAGCACGCCCGTCGGTCAAACACTGGCGGCAGACAAAACAAGCGAGCTGCAGGCCATAATCGACTACAACAATACATTTTTGGCTGGGCTACCTTCATATAATTATTGTGCAAGACGTTATATACTCCATTTTAGATGATATGTAAGTTATCCTACACCATGTACATACAAATGTTCTTTTTTTTTTAATTTGTATTGTTTATGTGTTTGTCAGCAGGGCTAGCCCTTTGTAATAGCCATAGGCTAGTTGGGCAGCCCTGGCTGTGTGTTCGGTGCAGCCAAACCAATAAATAAATAAATAAAAATATCATATAAGTTCGAGTCCCGGTATTTTTAAGTTAAATACGGCGTAAACTTCAACTGAAAACTTTGCCGTTTAGCTGCTCCATTACGGACGACGGGCCCACCATTGCGTAACAGTATGTAAATATTACATGACGCTTGCAGGAATTACGTCTATGGCTATGTTTATATCAGTGAATTTAACGGCACAGCACTGAAAAAAGGAGTTCTCTGTCTAATAATCCGCTTTGAAGAGGTTTTGGTGTGTTTTTATCGAAGATTTTGCCGCCGAATTTGTCAGCGATCGGGAACATCCGCACGCACGCGGAAAACCTACGAATTTTGATAGGAATATCTTTGCACCATTAACGTTCGACAAATACATACCTGGAATGGTGGAGCTATTTTAGAGCTACTTCGTCCTCGCTTCCTATTAATTATAACCAAAGATTCTATAGTGAGACAATTTTCTCCTCGGTATGACACGCGCAGTCGGTGTGTACACGCCGTAATTACGATGTCACAGCCGAGGATAGAGTTTTGTGTGGCGTTTAGAAAGTGGGAAATGTTGTCAATCTTTGTGGTTTGGGGTGAAAATATGAGGCCTGCATTGTTAAAATCAAAATCAATAGATGTTTTGTGCATGTGAATATGTTTATTAGATGTTCAGATACCGGTAGAATTGTAGCAAAAATGGGTCTGACCCGGGCTCCCACCGCGCCGCTCAATTGATTGACACATGCGGCCGGGGCGCGGCTTCTTTGAGTTTCACCAAGGACCTTGGTTTGGCGGCATTCTCAAAGAACGGGCCCGCGGGTACTGTACTTGATAGCCCGGCGTGGCAAAATGTGCAATAAAGGTCTTCATTCATTTATTGTAAGAACAATCAGCACGGTGCATGTTTTTCCACCGTGTTTGATTTTTTTTCTTGGTTTATTCTACTTGATAGCGATATTTAGTGTCGATGAATATATTTTGAATATTTTTGAACGACATGTATCGTAAACCCACATCGTTATAGCCTGGTATCCAAAGCGTCTC
>NC_049994.1:9691732-9761165 GCF_000003815.2 Branchiostoma floridae | reverse complement strand
GCAGCAGAATGATGATGGAAAACCTGGTATAAACTTACCTTCCAGGTTTTAAACGTTATATGTTATGATGAAGCGTACATAAGTTGCACACACGTAAGATTTCTCAACGATCATCATTGTGCCAAGGAAGCTATTAAACGGATGGAAACCCGAATCCCTTTATCCATATTAGAAATAGAACCAATGTTAGTTAATCCAACAGAACTTTTGAACTAACAGCAGACAAAACACAACAAATAGATTAAAAAACACATAAGGTTGAATATATGCCCTGGAGTATGGTTTCGTCGGTCGACTGCCCGTCAGCGATGTTCTGTCCCGAGAGCTCCGCCAGGAACAGGTAGGTCTTGGCTGAGTTGCAACCTCGACAAGTGCCAAGGAAGCCGGCGGATGGTGACCTGAATCCTACTTTTCTAGCCTAGCTACCGTTAAACAAAGTGGAACTCAGTACCGTGCAGACGGGGGCCGTAACAGAACTTTTGAACTGATATCAGACAAAAGACACTTAATGAATAGATTCAAAAACACATAAGGTTGAATATATGCCGTGGCGTATGGTTGGAATATGCCCTGGTCGACTGTCCGATGAGCAGGAATGTCCGATGGCGATGTTCCGACCCAAGAGCTCCCTGGGGAACAGGTAGGTCTTCATGCTTAGTTGCGCCCTCGACAGTACGAGCAGCAGTGTTTCCAGGAAAAAGCCGGCGGACGAAAACCTAAATTTCTAGCATACAAAAGTAGCTATAAATGATGTCTAATTGATAATCAACTTATCGTAATTACGGTGATCTTTAATATGGCGGTAAAATGTATTGTACACGTTTACCATGGACTCAAAAGTCTAAGGATTTAATAAATCCGCCTTGAGGAACCATATAGTAGTAACTCTACTCAAAACATTAATTAATAACAAGAGATTTTACCGGATCAATTCTTGTCTTCCACTTACCGCCAAACACGATAATGTTTTGTTTTGTTTACAACAATCCCCTGTAATCACCCGCGAAAACTCGCACGTCGGCGGGAAACACGCCCTTGTAGTTTCCAGAGCCTAAACAGAAATTCGTTACCCTCATAATTGCGAGCACAAGTAATGTACTAAATAAAGCATCGTATATGTTGATCATGCATAAATTTGACAGAAAGAGACAGTTGGCTCATTCAATGTTTCGGCGGACACGGCTGGTGGACAAAACATTTATTTCTGCATGGGCCCGTCCCTCTTTTAGATTTATCCCGGTTCCTGGTTGCCACAAATTGTCCGTCTTACCGGTCTTTAGATTTCGAACTGCAAGTCTTTCGTTTATTTTTTGCGAGCCATGTTTCGTTGTTCTTCGAACGACAGAACCTCATTTATAGACAAGTATCAAGTTATTTTTGCTGTCAGTTTTTCTCTTTGCTGATTGGCTGTCAAAAATGATTGAATTAGCGTCCTGCAAAGTTTCAGACAGTCCGGCGCGGGCGGCACGATCTTCAAACAACCGCGATCTGTCAATCAAGATCGCGCATCGTGGGAGAGTGTATATTTGTAGTGGCCGTCCTCGGAGCTGCTGTTTCGCGCGCGATCAGAAGCCGATGTATCAAATCGTATAATCTATAGTTCAGTTTCATCCAGATCCCAAACGATTCTCGCTGTTTTTGTTACAGTGCACAAATTTTAGTTAAATCTTCGGCTTAGTAAATCGTAGTTTGAACCCGCAGAAAAGTTGTACCGCTAGCATTCATGTTTGTTTACACGTAAGGTACGTTCGGGTCCAACATTTAATTAACATGTGCTTTGCTTTACATTTTGCCGTTTTTTTCTTTGTTCCGTGGATACATAAAAACGCTGACACAGTTTTGTAACATCGGATATCATTGCTAGCTCTTTAAACTGCGTTACAATCATATACGAGTATTCACTTAGCTACTACGTAGATCGCAGTTTTGTGAGCTGTTTTTCTAATCGCACGGACTGTTTCGGCTCGGGAAATTGGAAACTTCTCGTGTTTCCCGTCGAAGTGCGAGTTTTTGAAGCAAGACAAAAAATATTCGTATTTGCCGACAAGTGCAAGACAAGAATCGATCTCGATAAAAGCTGTCATTTATCTGCTAAGGAATATAACAATTGGTTTCTCAGGCCGGCTTTTCTTCACCCGTACCTGGAAATTTTGCATGATCAAAATGTCGATTGTACCCGGCCGTGTCAGACGATTTCCCCGGTGTCATTCTCGACCACGATGCCATTTTCTTACATTTATCAAATGAAACCAGTAGAAAATAACGATCTAACAAATGAATCGCTAAAGCACTGAAAGTCCGTATATAAGTCCCACCCAGTCTCAGATCGGTCGAGCGGTTAGAGCCCAAATAACAACGTGATAAACAACATGGCCACAGTCGGTTCGAGAAGACAACACTGAATTTTTTTTTTAGCAATCAATCTTCAACAAAAATGACTCATACTCTAATGATCTAATCATTGCCAACTCCTTTTAGTCTTATGTGTGTATTTAAGCTGTTCAGAAGAGCAACTTTCCCCTCCCAGAAGCGCGCAGCATATCACCTACATGTAAGCTGCGTATTTCGGGGGTCAACGACCTGCCGCAACATCGCAACGAAAACTCGCACACTAGGAGGTGACAAAATTGCTATTGTCTTGTCGGGGTACAAAATAAACATGAAACCTGACCCCATCTCATACATATCATTAACGCTGACGCTGACTGGTCAGCGTTTGACTCTGACGAATTCTGACGGGCATCTGACGATGTCTGACGGTTTCTGACCAGTCACTGACGATTACTGACGCGTCACTGACGATTTCTGACGCGTCACTGACGCTGACGGGTGTTAACTATGACGCGATCGCCGCTGTATGTGTACATTATACTAGTTTTCAGAGCTTGTCACAAGCAAAAAAAAAAACAGAAACAAAGACAATCAACATTTTGACAATAACCTCCCATGAAACTTCCTGGCCTGCCCCTTTATACACAATTTGATATCTCTCATTTTGTAATCTGGTCCTGGAATATTGCTATGTACGATCAAAACACATAGTAAAACACACCATGTATGTATCACATAAATAACTGTTACTGCAGCTGCACAATAAATACGACATGATTGCAACGTTGAGGTAGTGTTATTGCTCACGAGAGAAATTACTTCAATGTCTCTTTCAGTGATAAAATTTATAGAGGCACATTTATGATGTGTTGCTATGCAACATATTCAAAATAGCAGTAAGGCAGGCACTTCTGAAATTGAAAAATGAGCCAGATGTCTTTTTGCTAAGGAGTACATGTTGGACTATAACTTATATGTACATACTCATGCAGCACAGTATTTTTCCTTAGCTAGGAATAACACATTTGATGATGTTGTTGCCAGTGTTGCTTTTTGTGAGTACAGTCAAACCTGTCTATAGTGGCCACTCAAGGGACCGGACAAATGTGGCCACTATAGACAGGTGGCCTCTGTATAGAGGTGGCAACTTGTAGATAAAATACCCAAGGGACCGACAAAAAGTGGCCACTATGGGCAGGTGGCCCCTCTGTAGAGGTGGCCCCTAATACAGGTTTGACTGTACATGTAGTGAGTGCCAGGATGTGTGCATGTTATCCATATGATCAGATCGACATGGCCTTACAAAGAAAACAATGAACTGTAAAGTGAATATGATACATGTACATGACCGAAACAACACAGCTAGTGGATAAATCACAGCAGCAGCATGTAGGATGTATGGCATAGAAACAGCCACACGAACAACATACACCATCAGACGCAAAGACATAAAAGACACTCCTTTGGGGTAGATTCAAAATATGCTAGTGCTGTAAGACCGCCAAACCGCATTCCTGTATTTAGTACCCAGTTCCTACTAAGTGCAACCGTAAATCCTTCTGCACAACAGAACCTACTGTCCTCCTTTACTTGACGTAGATAAGGATATTATATGCAGGGAGGCTTCTGTACTCTCCCCGCAGGCATAGATCAGGAGATTGCTGTAATCATCTCAGCTGCTATGGTGAGACAAAGTTGGGGAGCAGCAAGGGAGCACCATGCCAGAAGCACTGTGGATAAAATCTGCATATTTTTCAATAATGGCAGTCAAGGTTCCACTGAGTCTACACAAAAGAGACTGTACGTCTATCAGTTGACCTCTTCGATGATCTCATAGGAAGTTGTTAAGCCACAATGGTGTGATAAATCTTCCAGTTTTTCAACTGTTCACCCTATGTCATTCCCCAGATTATCAGCTTGGTCTGCCCTTGGTGCTGAAACTTTTGTGTTGTTCAACTTTCCCATAAATGACTCAAAATCGAAGTGATACCACTTATTTCACATATCTCACATTACAATTACTAGCAATAGTTTATATAGGGTATATATGTGTAGTACAGGACGCCAGAAATTTGGTGGAAGAATGTCAAATGTTTTGAAATATTTATTGATTTATATGGACTTCAATCTTGTAATCCGTATCTTCGTTATATTTTGTATGATCCTTATTTCCTCCCTCTTATCCTTAGTGGAAAGTGCCTGTTTCTGCGCTGTTCAATAAATAGAGCTTCAAGTAAACAACCCAACAAAAATACTCAAATCACTGTTACATGTAACAGCCTAGACAACATAGATTCTTACCTTGGTTGCCAGGGTTGCAGCCATGGCTGGAAAAGTATTTCGATTTCTGCTTTGATATCAGAGTGTATCAAGTTACATGGTACATGCACCGGGTCCTCATTAAGAGGGTACAAGGCTAATTTCTTCTCTCTCATCAACTTCGATTTTAGGATCAGGTTGAATCAATGTTTCTGGTAATTACAGCTGAAAGGCAATAGCATCCCCCTTACATTGCTAAGGCAATGGTAAAAGATGTATAAAAACTTGATACTGTAAATGCATTCAAGTTTGCAGAGATTTAATTTTGCAGTAGCGGGAAAATGACTGTTATAAAGTTCGGTATAAAGTTAAAAGTTCGTGGTAGCACCATGCACTGTAGTCTCTTACTGCCATGGAAAAATGTTCGTGGTGATTTAACTTTGCGGTGGCCACTGCAGACCTAAAACCACCTCGAACATTTCTGCATTTACAGTACTACATTAACATAGACATCATAGTATCTATGTGATATATGCATTTTTACCAGAGCGTGTATTACCAGTAGCATTACTGGCATGTTTCTTCATGATTGTAAATATGCCAGCCATTGATCAGTCTCAGTAATCAGGAGTGATTATAGGATTCTCCTGGAGCTTCAAAGCCTGGCATCTATTGGTGCCATCAGAACAAAAGCAGAGCTGCTGGAACAAATCAATGAAGAAGTGCGTTGATCTAATTTCCGGTACTGAATTTTGACGTGCCGTGATCTAATGATTGTTGTCATATCAAGAAAGGCAGATTTTGTTGCGTTTTCATGACTTTATTCATGTTATGTACTAGAATACAACTGTGGTCACATGATTGAAAGGGCTCAAATGCAGGTTAGTGCTGGTATATGCAGGTTAGTGCAGGTAAAATTGGAGCTGTGCAGGTATTTCTGGTGTTTGCCTGCACCTTACCTGCACTGGTCCATGTACTGGGTTTTATAGATGTCCTTATGATGTAGGTGTATATGGATTGTTATTAGCTGCATTGACTGTTACCAGCTATAAAGTATAAAAGAAAAAAATAGCAATGGTTCCTGAACAATTTTAGCATGTTCCATACTTCCTAAATTCAGAGTGGTGCAGGTAAAATTTGTCTGATGCAGGTAATTTTCAGTGTTACCTGCACCACTAAGTATTTCGAGCCCTGCTATATAAATGTATGGTACGATTTACATGATATGTATATCAACGAAGGAGCTACAAATGCCTTTATCTTTCTAATCTTATGGTCTATCAGTGGTATTGCTAACCACTACATCGCCGCATACTTCTTTAACTGCCATTACAGTTCAGCCGTGTGATTGTTTTAAATGTCAGATACTTAAAAAGAAGTCCTCTGATATTCTGGATGAATAAGATTGGGATAGTTCTGGGGATAAGACATTTCCACATTCGAGGACTCAAATTGCTTGACATTTTTTTCTCGATCAAGACCTTTCTTTTGTCCTATACCAGGAAATGTCAGTTCTCTTTGACTTTGTCTTTAAATTTTGTGAAATGAAATGACCCCATATACTCAAATACCAATGCATCTCCCAACAGCAGCACTTCTGTATCCTCTGGAGTAGGTAACCTTTCTTTTGATCAGTTTTAGGAAGACTGAAAACCATTTAGTCCGTTACAGGGACGGTTTGATAGTATGAGTGAATCATTTTGATTTGTAAAATCCCAAAATGGAACTAGTATGATGTTGAGGAAATGTTCAAATTGAAGTTTTGTAAATGACCCTTCTCTTTTGTAGGTGTAAAAACTTTTTTATTTTAAGAATTGTACCAAGAAAAGTTCAATTTTGGGTTAGGGTGGGAGTTGAAATTGTACAATTTTTTGTATGCAGAAAGTTAACTTTTCTTTCAGCTTGTGTTTTCTACTGAAGTATCCTTCACAGTATTCTGATTATTCTAATAACTGCATCTGCCGAAGAAAGCATCAATAAATTGATGAGATTTATACCTTGAGCTGTGACTGTGGGGAAAAGTGAAATGAACTGTTGTGAAAATTAGTGCCATTAGCAACTGATTTACAGCAGTTGATTTGCCCATCCGTCACTTAAGTACAGAGTAAAAATCAATTCTCAATTAGGTCAGTGGTGAAAGAACCATGCATCATTTGATAAAGTCAGAAACCCCACAGGCATGCTAAAAAGCACTGGGTCGTTTGTATGGCATTCTTTTGTCCTTAAGTTGGCTCCTACGTAACGCACTTGTTGCTGAAGCTTGTCAAAATGGTGAGAAAGGCTATAACTCTTGCTTTAATACAATGGCATACTTTATCAGTTATTTTCCCGCTAGTGGAGAATACATATTGTTTTTGCTTGTGTGTTCTACTTTCTTATTCTTCTGTCAGGAGCAAATCAGAGCTTAGATCTACCATGGACCAATCAGAGCTAAGAACTGGTTAAGGATGTTATCTGTATATTGTGAATATGAGCATTTTTCTAATCTAGTACACTAAACTTTTGGACAAGACTAATGGTATAGTATGATTATCCTAATGATCTGTTCCCCCAACCAAGTAGATGCAATTGTCTTTGTTTTACTTGCAATGCTATCGGAGCCTAATGGTATTGTATTGAAGTTAGCTTGCCAAAGGGCTATAGGGAAAACATTCTGTTTGCATTTTTGCAACAAAAAATTGCTTTTCTAGTTTGAATACTAGAATATATTTTCTTTCAAGCATATATTGTAAAGTGTATATGGGAAATTCCATACTGCCAGTAGCTTTATATTATTGGGTTCTATCTTTTACATGTATTGAGTGTTAGTATATATAACGTAATTATAAATATCATAATTAAATTCTTACCAAGTATTTCCCATTGCTTGTATCATCAATTGTGCATGGCATTTTCTGTTACCAATTTCGTGACTTGGTTTTTCTGAAATGCTTATCATAAGATTTTGATATGCTTTTCTTTATTTCCATAAAACTCGTACCAAACTTTCCTCATTAATTTAGACCAACTGTTGTGTGGTGTTTGTTCATGGCAAGCCTATAATTGCCCCAGCATCAAAGGTGTTGTGATTTATGGGACTGTCACAGGAACACGAGGTTGGTCCTTCCAGGTTACATCAGGTGGGGATGGGTAAAAGCCTGTTGTTATCACTCTGTGAGGAGCCCCTGAGGCTTGCTGGAGCCGTGGTAATTTGCTGCTGAAGTCTGGAGACTTTGGATGTAAAGTGGTTACAAACACACCGTTGGGATCATGTGAAGTCGTGCCATAGCAATGTGAAATGCACTGTGCCACCATATTGCGTATTAAGTAATGATGTTAGATTAGTACACTAAATTATGTAGATAGTTTGTGATACATGTTAATGATACATGTTGTTTGCCATACATTGTACCTGTTGCAATCATTGTGCAATAAACTTGACTTCACTCTGTCATCATCATCATCATCATCACTACCCCCAGATAACCCCGCAAGTGGTGACGTGGGGGGGGGGAGTTGATGTCCCGGGTTGTGATAACTTGCCCAGCGTACAACAATGATGCTCAAAATACTTTTTGTTGGTTTCATGCGAAATTACATGTTTTGCGTACAAGTTTGAAAATCCGTACAATATATGTTTGGATCATCATCTATACCAGCATCTGAACTCACCTCTGGACCTGTGTCTGGACACATGTCCATAATATTTTCTACATTCAAAATTGTATGTTCAGAATGTTTTACATGCAAATTCTGAAAACCATGTGTGAATTGCAAGTTGCATGTTTCTATTTTGAGCAAGGACAAGGTATCTGCTTAGCCTTGAGACATTTACAGAAAATCCAGGTTTCAGCACCAAGGACAGGACAAGGAAAGGCTGTTTTACTGTATGAAAATGTCCTAGTAATGGTAATGCCAAGGTCACATAGGCAAACAGACAGCCAGGTATGATATGAAAGATAAATTTTGACTCAAAACCTAAAGAAAAACAGTCCTGAGCATCATGTGTATATTTCTTGATAGGCTATTTCATTTTTTGTTCAGGTTTGGAAGTGTGACCCTGCCAAAAGATCACACATTTTTATTTATATTACTGTTCTGATTCAACTTTTCAGAACAGTCGCCTATCTTGTCATATTCTCCAATGTGCAGAAACAAAGTTAATGCTTATGTTTTCCACTCAGAATGTTTTGAGGTTCAAACTTAAGGTTTTTTCTCACTGAAGCCACATCCAAACTCCTCCAGGCTAAGGTGAAAAGACCATCATGCAGTGCTTTGATGTCCATTGGTTTTTTGAGAGGCTTATCTTTGGCTGACAAAAAAGAAGGATCAAATCAAGCCCCTGTGGCCTTGATCTCTTTAGGTCTTGTGTTAGATTTATCCTCTCAGAGATCGTACCTAGTGATACACCCACGGTATTCCCTACGAGAATATTTCTGTGGTGAGTCGTTGTCCTTGGATTCATTTAAGTTTGATACATTCCCAAAGTTAACACCCCTCTTCATCCTCTCAAAGATTCTCTGGACGCTTGCCGAAAAGTAATTACGCACTGTCGATCGTAAACTCATCCAACAGACACAGTTTAATCTCGTCGTCCCTGCGGTGGGTCCTACTGGAGTGGTGATAGATGACCTGATATAACCCGACTTGTCAGACACAAAGAAGAGCGTAGCCTGCTGCAAATTGCCCCGGATTTGCGCTGAGAAGCTCTTAGTTACTGAAAGTATCTGTTGGATCAATGGGATAAGTCTGACGGGTGTTATGTACATGCCAACAGGGAGGCGCGATCGGTGGGAGGTATCCGTTGGGTCACCCGCAGGTGTCAGAGGTGGAGAATGGAGGGGCTTCTGTTTTCTTGTTATCAAAGATAATCTGTTGGGAACAACGGAGGAAAGGATGGGAAGGGTTAACCTGTCCTCGTTCATCAAAGGCTTGGAGAGAATAGCTGTTATTGGATGACAGAGTCTACAGATCTAGCTTCGCCTGATTTCAGTGACGCCAAGGATGAATCTGGTTTTTGAAATTTCGACGTGTGACTGTTTTTCTTTCAAATTCAACTTATCAAATTTTGTTCTTTAGATGATTGTATTGAAGTCCTTGAGCTGAAAAAAATGGCATAATTTATTCTACTAGCAAGCTGCAAATTGATTGGTGGAATTGATTCTTTTGGCACCAATTTCCTGTTTTGGTTGTCTTTAATTATTATCATAATTACAACTGATGGTACGCTGTATTTCCATTCAAATTCTGAAAGCTAGCCAAACCAAATCTCTTCTGCAGTTTCCTTAATTTTTTTGGCACTGTAAGTCATCCGTAATCTCAAGCCTTCCGGGTAGAAAAGTTGTTGACGTTGCCAAAATGTCATCCATGATTAATTGCGGACCAGAAAATTACAGTCTCTCTTTTCTCTCCTTCGCCCTAGAGCATCTGTCAGCATCTGACAAATGAGCTCTGCCGGTAACAAATTAATGTCATTTTTTATACCCACATCAAGTAGTCATTTTCTAGGGGTAATATAATGTCTAAGTGAAGCAGGTGGTGCAGAATATTTCTTGTTCATTAACTTTCTAAATCTAAATTTCTAACTTGTAGTGTACAGAAAATTTCAGAATATCAGAGGAAGAAGGGCAATAAATATGATACATAATTTTGTTGTTTTGTTACAAGAAGAATTCTTACTTACATACATGTTGTATACACATGTATTTGCATACTGGTACTCTTAAAGTTTAACAAGGAGATATTTCGAGATTTTTAGATCAATTCTGATAAAAATCATCATAAGAACAGTTACTGGAAAACAATCCCTCTCCCTCATACTAGTATGACTAAGCACCAAAATATTATCATCACTCCACTTTTAAATTTACCAATTATATTTTTCACACGGAAAACTCTATAGTACCCAACTATTCTAATTAGTCCTTATACAAGAGAAAGTTTGCAGCAATCATTTCCAGGTTCTTGTTTTGCCTGAAGTTGTTACTCCTGATGTATTGATCTTCGTCAGCTCCGACTTAGTCTGGGCCCCTCCGAGAATACCGGATATTAAGGCTTCGGGCAAAAGGAGTTCAATTTGTCTTATGGCTTATCCACAATCTGCCTAGGCCTTGTGTGGGGGGGTAAAACCTCAGTAAGGTGAAGTAATCATGGATTAAATGTTACTGGAATGATTAGAATAACATGAGGCAACCTGTTTTGTACAATGTTCTATTGTATGGTTTGGTACATTTGTATCTAAACTCTACATCAGTTTGATGAAAATTTGTGTTTTTACAGTTAGTTGATGATGATTATGTTCATCCATCGTTAGCACAGTTAATTGTTCTGCCATGGTCCAAAACATGCACCTGTTATAATCTGTAACTTGCAGAAAATATTTGATATGTTAGTTTGTCAAGCTAATGGAATCCTGGCTCTGTATTGTGAAACACATATTGCGCTTGGCAGAAGTGAAGTATTTGAGTGGTATAGATACATTTTGTACATGTATACGAATGTTAAGCTACGGTAACTGCAAATCAGGATTTGGAACAATGCCTTGTTTGTTCGTAAATACAATGTAGTTTCATCAGGTTGGTAGATCAATTGAGCACAGTCTTCTTCTTTACACAGCCATCTTTAATTCTTCAGTAAAACCATCCATCACCTTCATCTGTACAAAATGAAACATTTCATATAACGCGGATAGTATTAATTTTGTTCCATTTTGTACTGATGAAGGCGACAGATGGTTGTCAAAACATTTACTGAAGAATTAAAGAAGGTTGTATAACGAAGAAGACTTTGTTCAAACGGCTTGTTTGGGCTTCAAATTGTCAACCATGTGATTCAGAAGTTAGAGCCATCTAACAATTTGGGTATATTGTTACAATGCAGTTTTGAATGGTATGGTGTGTGCATTTTTTTCAACTCAATGTTATAAATCATAACCTTACCCATACATAGGTTGCCGTCACCACACGCAATCAGGGTGGTTCTGAAATATTAACATGGGATTGAAGATGCATGAAATATTAACAAACTTATCAATGGGAGCCATCTCTTCAATATTGCACCAAAGACTATGATGGGAAACAGACTGTAAGGCCATACCATTTTACTTCTTTGGTTCGTAGTCAATAGACAGTTTTTAGGACACTCTGTGTTTATTTTCAGAGCAAAAATACTATTTAACAGTGATATTTCAAGAAACTGAAAAACAGGGTTTGGTGAAGGTTCGTGGAACCTGCAAAGCACACAACTGTCTCAAGGGGGAGCTGTTATTGTTGTGTTGAAGGTATGGCAAACCAAGGACATCACTGTAATTCTTGTGACCTAATTCAAGCGATTTTGACAGTCACTATTCAACTGCTTATATTTTATCATATTTTGACTGCAGTCATCTGATCACTAGTGAGAACATTTTTCCCCACGCCTGGTCTTAAAAATTAAATGCCTTAAACTGTTCCCTTTATTTTGAAAGGCTAAAATCACTGACTGCGATATTAAAATTTACAGTGTCCTGTAAGCAAGCATAAACCGACCACCTGGCCAATGTTTTCGTTTGCTTTGCCCGGATCAATATGTCATAAAACCTAGTTTGCTAGAACTTTTATTGCAGGACTGATGCTATCGTAAGGCGTAAAAATCAGTTAAAACGTAATGTCGGAAATGCAAGAAGAGTAGATAAGATTAAACTAGTTATTGGGACAGTAAACAGGCCAGAGATGACATGTTAAGTGCTGAGTAAAATTAACTGTCTTTCCATTTCCCTGGACAAGTGTAAATTTCAAGGGGGCAACTACAGTGCAATACTTTGTTGCTTATGTCAGGTTTTGTCTTAAATGTAGAGAAGAGTGTTTTGGTGTTAGCTAAAATGTATTGACCTTATCCTTGCTGCATAGATGTATATATGTATACATATGTACATTGTATGCACATATATATGTGTAAATATATGTTTATGTATGTTATTATATATGTGTGTGAGTGTATGTGTGTGTGCTGGTCATTTACACAACATCATGCCTGTGTTTTGTACCCTGCAGTTCATTTCAGTATCATCAGGAGGCACTGCTACTTGATTTCACTGTAGTGCGGAGTGTTTCAGTTACATGATTGAACACCTTAGCTATACATGTACATTGGTTTGTTAATAGTATAGTAGTATGGGTTTAAACGTTGTTCATTTCCCTAAGGATATATATCCCTTGAAATATTCATGAAGTTATTTGATTACAATTACTTCAGTTAATAAGTCCAGCAATCTAGGGTTCAGTCTACACATGTACATAGAAATTGAGATGTTTCAGACTACCAAATTTCTTACCATCATTTGGTGTTGATTTTTAACTTCATCTTTATGCTTCGTGTAGTTTCCATCAAAATCACAAGGTGGCATTGTTTCAATGAGTTTCTCCCAGCAATTCCTGTACACTTAAATTAATAAATCATTTTTAATAGCATACCACTACCAATGGGAAACTACAAAAGAGATCACAATTGTATAAGTAAGCATTGCTGTCTTCCTACATGTACATTGTAGACTCACTGCAATTTTCACTCCCATTTTTCCCAGTAATGGCCACAATTTCTTCAGTAGCCAAATAGTTAGTGACCCTGCCTCTGGTCAAGAAGCTGAGTTTTGATTCTGGCTGTTGTCTTTCACCCCACATGCAAGCTACAGCTTGGAGAATTCCCCTGTTACAGTAAACTTGTACATACTGCACACATATTCTATATTGTCACGACCAGTGGACGATTAGCTCTTCAGAAGTTCAGTGAACTTAACTGGTTCAGAATCATTTTCATCTTTTCCTGTAGTATGATGGCATGCCATGTGTGGCTTTGCTGTTCCTATCCTTTACGTTCTTTGGGTGACAGGTCTTTTTGTTTTCCCTTCCAAAGTCTAGTGTTGCACATTCTTCTATTTGCAGTACTGTCTATCATAACATGTTCGGAAATAAAAGACCATGTCTGGAATCTGTTTCTATGATCAGTTAAGTAAGAACTAATTTCTCTGTATCGTAATCTTAACGACATCATCAAAGCTGGATTCATCCAACTACTTCCATGTCCTCATAGTATTACTTAATACTCTTAGCTTTATCATCACAGAAAAATAATACTCTGTACACTGAAGCTAATACCAGATCATCTCGCGTCTACTCTGTGCACAATTATGTTGTATGCTCATTAAAATTTCATGGGTCTAGTATTGCTATTAGCTTTGGTAAGTAACTCCGTGATGGTTGCAGATGCGGACTGGGTAATCCCCATATAGGTCACAGGAGAAACTTAATCCTGTTTTATGATGTAAAACACAACTCCACTGGGAGGTTACATGTTTTAGAAGATGGAACATTAGTGTATCGCTATGGGGTTTGCTTCAAGGTCACCATCTACTGGTTTTGGCAAGGGCAGATGCTGGACATGTATATGTATGAAGAGTATATACACTGTCAGTTATATATTGACCTAACTGCCAGACCTGGTAGTCAGGTAAAGAACAACATGTAGATTATCTGTGTAGCTGCGTTGCAGAGCAGGAAAATAGGTAGCTCCATGAGTCTGCGAACTCGAAAGGATGTTCACAGGTTACAGAGCCCTATCCAAAAATGTAGCAGGTGCCAACTCTGGTGATTTTGGAATTCTATTACCTTCTGGCAATTGGAGTTTGCTGAACAATGTTTCCAAATAATGGAGTGTCTTGAACAAAAGAATGGTTAAAAGAATATGAGAAAAGTTCTGCTTTGAAAGTATTTCTATTGACTTTGTTAATTCAGACCCTTTTAGAGACTCGTGGCACATATACGTGTACTTGTAGGGCAGCAAGTTTCCTCTACGTTTTAGTTACAGTTTTTTACAAGGAGAGCCCTTTCCCTTTAACATGCACAAGGCACCTCCTTGAACACAGGACACACATTTTACGACCTTTCCGAACAATAGGTGCAACCCAAACTGAGTTTTGAAACAGGCTGTCTTTGAGTTACCAACTAAATGTAGGAGGAACCAGGAGCTGAACAGTCCTTGTTTAAATTTGTACATGATACAAATCTTGTTCCAAAAAGCTACCTCGGGTTAAAGGAGTTTAATGTGTACCAGTACAATAAAGATTGTACTACTATGTACAGTGTAGATGTTACTGGCAATCTCTACCAGAAGCGGACATCAAGAAACTTTTTATCAAAGTGTTCAACTTTTTATACATGTACAGACTGTCCATCATGAAGACCTCAGTCGCAGGTCTCTCATAAAATCTCCCCGCGCCGCAGAACTGCAGATTTGGGATAAAGCTTTTACATCCCCTCCAGGAAGCACGATCATTCCGTATGAAACGCACACGGGCGGTTAATCCTACGACGCACGGATTTTATTACCTGACGTGTCATTGGTAGAGGGGGAAGGATCAAAGACTTAGTCATCTGGGATCCTCTGCTTAGAAGCAGAAAGGAAGATAGCCATATTCCCCCAAACTGATATGCTGTTATTGCTGTACGGGTGATCATTTAATCTCCTCCAAACGACCGAGTGTGCTGTAGTCAGCAAATATTCTTGCGGACAGAGTTGGGCAGTAAAAACTTGAAGGGCAAGAAATGGCCCTGCAGATTTTGATAACAGTGTACAACTCTGGAGAATGTCAGGAACATAGTACATGCAAACGTATTTGATAAGAAATTATAGAGTTTTTTATTTGATAAGAAAAAATACAGAGATTTGTTAAAAGCTATTTCCAAATTTTCAGCAGTTAAGTGCTTACCAACAAGCTTTATTATAATGTCAATAACTGTTACAGATGAACATTCATTCAAATGTTATAAATGATTCAAAATGATCTTCTTGATGATGGAAAGATCAAAGATTTTTCCTGACCCATTTTTTTGTCTGTTGCATCTATGACTGACTGACTGCATCTATTTGAATGGCCCATCAAATTATAGTACCGCTACAACAAAGATATCTATAACACATCACATGCCAACAAAGTTTATTAGCACAACTTCAAACGTGCAGTATGGAAAGAAATCCTCCAGGCTTCACCGCCGCCACGACCTGACCTTGACATGACCTTCATACAAAGGTCGTTGTCTGTTTCCCATTGAGGCCATTCTGGTGGCGTCAATTGTAGCAGTTGTACTGGCCAGTTTATTACCAGGGAACTGCTGACATGTGCTCTGTGTTAATGAAAGATACAGTCAGCAGCTGCTCTTCTAGACTGAGTTAAAATCTTGATGGTCAACAATAAATCAGGTCATGATTAGTATTTTTCATCCTATGAAGTAATGTGTAATGTTATAGAAGAATGTGTTTTAGCATTGACTATGTAGAATGTAGTTAAGTAAGATATAAAAAAGTAAAGATAGTGAGTGGAAATGAAGAGTTGATTGATAGAACTAAGGCCCAACTTAACTTTTTAAAGAAATTAACATAATTAAGTTCATCTGTATGCACACCTATTTGTATCAGGTCCTTGGCAGCAAATGTCATTGGTGCTATTTAATTGTTAGATACAACTTGTATGCTTCAGTACTTGATACCCATGTACATGACTGCGTTATGTCCATTTCAGGTATGCACCAACTCACACTTCCTAAAGCATTTTTACGAGTAAACTTTGATACCATCACCAAAGACTCTTGTACAAAGTAGTTTTCCGCTCAGTATTCCCTGATAGCTTCCTCTTACATCAGAATTCCAAGAGTGGTCAGAGAAATCAAAGAGAAAGCCATTTCTCCTGCTACAAGGTAGTCAGTGCTTATGAGTACATGCTGGGAGGAATTACAACCACTAAGTGTGGGCCGGCACCGAACGTGTGAGCCGAGATGTAATCCCTCGTAGGAGTCAATTTTATTGCATGCGATTGCCTCCGGGGGGAGAAATGCCCGCTAGGCGCTCTGAAGCGATGGGTTCATGACACTTTGTGCGAGTACACGCGAAAACTAATTTCCAAATTTAGAGCGGAAAAGTTGTGAGGCTTGGAGAAGATTGTTCCTTTGGGAGGTTATCTTTATTTAGTATGGAGATAATGAAAAACATGTACGCGGTGGAATATGCAAGCCACAAAGCAGCTTGTGGCAATTTTATTTGACTTGCAAAGTTACGAATACAGCAAAGTAATTTTGTTATGTAACTATTAGTAACTATTGACTCAAAATATATGAAATACATGGTATCTAAAAATAGACAATATTCATGTCCAATACATTTTAATGTCTACTGCATTTTAGATGCTTCTAAAATGTCCTTGTTAGGAACTTCGAAACGAACATGTAGAAGTCACTTGTTCCTGCTACCACATGTGTAGTACAATCTACACGACGTATAGGCTTTCATTTCCTTCTGCTTCTTAATTTAAATGTTTGACTATAAGGTTGAATATAGAATGCAAATGTAAATATGTCTTACATTTTGAATGTCATTGTACATCCTGTTTACACCTGTCCAGTGATGTACAATACGTACTATTATTAGTACAGTTTTTCCAGTTTGATATGTCATTCATGGTAGGCACTAAAGTACATGTACATGTAAGTCCTGACAGTCCAATGTTTCTTTCTTTTATTGTCTTTAACGTTATGTTTGGTTGACCAACTTGAACCTACATCTTCTATGTTACAGTTGGTAATAACATACATGTATGTACAAAATGCTCACAGTGTTTGCTGGTATTGTTACTACAGGGCGGGAACAGTTTTGACCAGTATGAAGAGGGACAGTATGATGTGGAACAGGCCTCCATCTTCCAGCCTATACCTGAGGTAACATTCCAAGGAATCTGCTCTGTTCTTTCTCTGAAAAATTCTTCATAATCACTCTATTCTACATAATTAAGGTTTAACTTCACATTATAGGCTCCAGATTCTAAATATTTCTTCCACCTGATTTGCTCCATTGCTCTCTTTGACCAAAGGGTGTGGGTATACAAACAATGTAGCTGACATCTAATTACATGTACTACACATTTTTGAATTACATTTTGTGATTGTACTTTGATGTGTAATACATGCGATGTATAGACATTTAAAGTGATGATTTTGTATGTAAGAAATAACTTTTTTCCAGCAAGATATGGAGTGTGAGGTACCTTGGTTTCTTTGTATTAATCTGCTTTTTCCATTTGTGATTATTTTGACAACAATTCTTGTCCAATTGATATCTGTGACAATCATTTTGCAACTCTTTGATTGTCTTGCCATGAAGTTAAGAGTTTGTAAAGAGTTTACACTGGTTGTAGTAATGTAACCCATTTCCTAAACAGTCTTCTTTGGTTACCTATGTCAGACTCTGTATTTCATCAATCTTGCATGCAATATCAGTGTCAGCTTTGAATATGAATCATCATAGTGTGCCCTGTTTTTGAAAACTTTGGGCACAATACATGGACTATTTTTTGTGCCTTCATGTAATTTGTGGTGTTGGGTAAGTAGTTATGTCATGATGAACTTTGATACCATAATGATTTATCTTATGATTATTTCATGTACAATTCCAGTATGTTCTTACATTTAAAAGTATGGTTCACTCGGGATCCCTCCAAAAAATGACGTAAAAGGGGATTGAAACATTTTGTCTGCTTTTGAATTGTCTGCAAGATAAGAAACCAGAGGAACCAGATAGATTGATTATGAATATTAATGCAACCTTCTTTAAGCTGCCATCCAATCCTTCCAAATGCTGTTTCAACACTGATTGACATACAATGTGAAAACACTGTATGATTACGCTGAAACACAAACAAAATGTAAGTACCTATAAACTTGTAGATACTTTAGGCAGACAAAAGTTTGAGGTAACCTAAGCATCCAGCTGACTTGATCTGGCCTGTTATTTGTCTGTACAGAGTTAGTGCGATGTTGAGTTACGTTTATGTCCTCCCTCTCCCGTCCCGTCACAGCAGTATAGTAAGAATCAATTTTCAGCAAGTGCGCATGTGGCAGTCCTTAATTGTATTAACGCACCATTTGTGTCCAGAAGATTGACTCCTCGGGCGGCCGGACGGGCACTTACCGCCACAATCGACATCGTTTTACAGGTTAGCAATGGACAGGTGTGAAGGAGATCTGCCGCTGACAAATCCCTCCCTTTCATCTCCGGCATGATTTAACAGCCTGGATTAATTGGATTTTTGCCCCCTATTCAGGAAGATAGACTCCTTTTGCCATAGCTCTGTCATGCCCATGATTTGAATGGTGTAGCTCTCCTCCATCGAGGAGGTAAACCCTTTGCCCCCAAGCATGTGTAATGGAGTAGAAAGCTATTGGGAGGATTTTCATAACACTTCCAAGATGTAGTAAGGGTGTTATCTCCTGGGTTTGTTGGAGCGAAGATTATCTCTTTAGTGATATCACTTAAGATTATCTCTTTGTGATATAACTCAAGATTATCTGTTTTGTGTTATCACTCAGACATGTATCTACAAGCCCCAAGCTAGTGTTTTTCTTCGTGTTGCCAGAGTTTAGGACATTTTGGTAGGTAAGAGTTGGTCGTGAAACACCGGGGGTTGTTAGTTTCCAGACAGTAATACCGTTGTTAGACAACTGAACAAGATAAGATAGAAGACATTTGCTGTTCTGTGCTGTTTCGTATCAGAGTTTGGGCTAGTGCCATCAAAAGTTAGAATTGGAAAGTATGTTACAGTAGTACTAGTAGCTCTCCTGTACAGTGATTGATTCTATTGCCACTGTAGAAAGAAGTCTTAATGCTTACATTAATCAGGAAAGATAGCAAATGAGACAACCAAAAAGTGGCAGCAATGGCAAGTAGAGATGTTGTATAGCACAGGATTGACTGCATAAGTTAACAAGGATACCTTCACCTTCACACGGAGGCATCAAAAACACAAGATGAGTCTCTAGGCCTTCAAACCGCTCTTCCTAATCCCACCAGATTGTGAAATGTAGAAGCTTCAGAGGCAGTAAACTATTAAAGACAGAAGTAATGAAATTGTGATACTTTCCCCTTCCTCTCGTCACATGACAGGCTTTCCGTTTCGCTAAGCCTCGCCTACCTCCGCAGTCACTCCGCAAGTCCCGGGAAACTGCCAATCACGCCCCCTCCATAATGCAGGAGTTCCACCTGTTGATTCCCCAGGGCGCAGTGCCGAGGGTTAAGTTTTTGCCCCTGTTCTGCTGAGTGATTTCTCCCCCTGCCAATCAGACGGCAGCGTCAGATTTCTGCGCGGTGAGAGAGCGGTACCTGCTCAGCGTTACGGCAGACTGGGTTTCCTACCTCTGACATCTGGCTGCTTCCCCGGAGACAACCGGTTACGTTATGTACACACTACGCGTTGAATAATACATCAGAAAGAGGGAAATAGAAAGAAATGTGATGTTTGCATATTGATATTGTCTTGACAGCATAATTTTGATGAACGCTGATTACATACTTGGTTGCATTATGTTTTCAAATGGATTTAAATCCTTTGCCAAGATTAGAACAGAATTTCTCCAGCATCTCGGAAGGGCAAATTGCGCAATTTGTCTTCTTGTTCAAGCCTATTTGCTGCATATGACGTTCGCTTGAGCAAATCCCTTGATATGCAATTATAGGGATTGTTCAATTTGGCTGGAATTGTTCCGTCTGTGTGGGAGATGATCTAAAATGCATGCTGCCGTCATTTGGACTGTGAAAGCACATCTCACTATTACCTGCTTTCCCTTACAGTATTGGGTCACACTGATTTAATATAAGACATGAAATAATTGTTTTAACAACAGGAGCATTCTTGAAATGGATATCAATCTTGGGCTTAAACTTTGAGTTTGAGTCTGTTGAGCTTCTCAGGTCACAATGCTGTCATTCAGGCACTGTAAAATGCATGTGCTTTTAAAAAAAGGACTATTGGGGAAAAAAACACTTAGTACTTATTAATCTATAATCCATGTACATATCACCTCAGTGTAATCTCTGGCTTGGTTTTCAACTTGAGTACATCTTAGGGATTGTTAATTTCCTTCAGCAAGTGTTTACCACATTTCAGTACATGTATAACCATGTAAACTGTATTGTTATTATGTTCAATCTGGCCCTTACCTCCTCCCTTGTGACCTCAATGGCTTGCAGGCTAATTTGATCTTTTCATGAAGAAAGAAAGGATGAAACAAGCAAGCAAACAAACAAATTACCTCATCATGTAACTACAGCAAATATTCCAGAACCATGGAGAAAGCACAAGTGCTTGCCAATATATTAGTTTCATTTTGAGAAAGTTTAGTTAAACTATACAGGTGGTGCAGTATAGTTTGATTAGCCACATGCAAAGAAAAGGAAGGATGTTGTGAACTTTTACTTAGTGCAATTCTATTTGGTCTTCTGTCAAACTCATGGACAATGATATTACTTAATGATAGAAGTAATGTTGTAGGTGTTGTGTTTATTTGTACAGTCATATAAAGTAGTTGGCTTTTAGCTATTTGGTATGTCTGTCTTCCATGGGATACCTACAGCATGCTTGAAAGGGTCTGTCTGTCCAAAGTGAATAGGAAATAGATTAAGATAAGCCATCAAGAGCACAATGCTCTATAATATGGTTTCAGCACCAATGACAGGGACTGTGTGTGTCACTGGTCTGATAACCATCCATATTTACATGTGTAGTTACCTGGTCCTTATCCAACAACATGTTGCAAAGACAGATTTTTGGATAGGGACCAGATAGATATGTATGGATAGATAGATGCCAGTTTGATGTAGTATGGTAGCAACAACCTGTTTCAGCAAAAGAGTCTATAGGTGCCAAATCACCCCATTTCATCTGCATGTGAAACAGGTTCACACACTGGGGGACCAAAAATCGACATTGACCTTTGTCTTCCAAACACCTGTCCACATACCAAATGTCATAATGATTACAATCCATACAGAGGCTCTTGATTTACATTGACCATATATGATACACCAGACAGACTCACAGACACACCAAAAACCTCTTTTTTTGTATTTTTCATGGCGGTAAGTAGATGGTGGTTTTTTAGTGCAGCCTTTTCTTGTGTGTGGATGGGAATGACCCCTCCAGGTCAGGATCCATCATTTTCACACTCCCGTCTACTAAATCTGCTGGTTGGGGTGCTCTAATCCAGCCCCAACAGCACGACTCTGCATCTTAAGCACAGAAGGTGCCGCGTGCCCCCGGTCTCCCTCTCGGCTCCCAGGAAACCACGTTATGTTCGGGTGTCTGTTCAGCGCTGATAACGGCGCGCCCGCAGAGTGGCAGGCATCTCAACGTCCTCCGCTTCTTTTCGGATGTCATCTACTCATTACGGAGCTATCTGTCTTTGTCAGGCACCTGTTTGGGAGTCGGGTAGAAAGTTAGAGGACAGGGTAGGCTTGCTTTGACATAGTAACCTCTACTCTTCTGTTTGAAAGAGGATGTAAAAGTTACGATGGGAGTGATAATCAACTTTATCTGTGCTGGACAGCTCTATCTGTCATTCCAACTACCATGTATACAGCTGTCCAGGGTTTACAATTCTTAATATGAATACAACAATCAGATATCCTTTCTGCAATCAATATTTGTACCTCATCAAATCGTATTATCATTGCTCCTGTGTAGCATACCAAATTTTTACTTGTCTGTAACTATTAAAATGCCATTCATCCATTGTTTGTGTAATTTGGTTTACCACAGCAACCGATACAAGTACGAAAGGGTTGGCAACACAGTTGCTGATGTAGTTATCGAATTCAAGCTGCAACTTCAACACTGTAAATTTGTTTATTCACGTTTTTTCCAGTGACCTCGTATTACAAACTCATGACACCGGAAATGTCTGTTTTGTATTTTAACTGTACAACAGATTATTATTGTTTCAACTTCAAACATGGCAAAAGCATCCTTTCCCCTTATGCCAAGATTCTTATTGAACTTCTTTGAAGGAAATTACCGCATTCAGAAAAAAAAATAGTCAATGCAGACCCCAGTGGCATTTTCTGAAAGCCTTGGATTTTTCATGGCAGAGTTTTGTTGTTAGTAATGGAACTGTCCAATTTGCTGGCATAGTTGATGTCAATAGGACATCAAAAATCAAGTTTGTATCCCTGAGGTTAATGCAGAACCAGCAGGTTGAATCCTAACGACTAGCGGAATGGATATTTATTCATGGAGACATGTACTTGTATGTTAGCCCCCAAAATCTGTCTTGATCAACCCGCTCTCACAACCTCCTTCTCAACCAAATTGGATGTGACACAAATTCAATAGGATTAACTTGGCTCCTTCTAATTGCCTGTTTTCCGATCATTCCACGCCGAGAGCGGACACCCCAGTCCATCTTAGTCCTCCTACCTTAGCCGGGTCATCCTTTTCTTTCTCTTGTGGTTGTGTGGAATTAGCTTGCTGATGCAGAATCTGCCTGGCGAAGTCAGAAAAGCTCAAAGCGTGCATCAATAACCTTTACAAATGTTTCCCACGAAGCAGTCTGTAAGTTTTCGTAGGAACATTTCTTTAGCTGATTCAGATACTTTAACCTTCTCTCTGTTGCCTGAGCCCATAACCAACACAAAATGTGATGCCAATTGGTGACCTTATCAGCATGGTTAAGCAATGTGATGATTTAACTGTTTGGTTACTAACAGTCTTGCTATCAACAAATTATGTCACTAAATGCTGGGCACATTATCCAACAAACAAATTGAACAACGACAGTAAATGACACGGACGTGTGTACATGTCTGTCATTATTTTTCATATATTACATGTTGCTTGACAACCATTTGTGGCTATTCTTAACGTGTTTTTGATGCTAATATGATAGTTCCAATGGGAAAATTTTACACCAGAGCGAGTATTCAGATACCCACCATTTTCTCTTCATCCATCATTTCAAAGGCAGCAAAGATGAATACTTCTTTTTGTGAAAACGTATTGATTTATCTGTTGGAAGATAGTGTCCCATAAGGCCAGCTGTCCATATTTAGCCTTGACATCTGAGAAAGATTGATAGCAGTGATGTTATTTTTCACACCTGAAGCAAAGTGTATCATTATTCAGTCTTTTGGATTGAATTTCTAGATTTAATTCACTAGCTGTAAATCCTATATGTGATAAACTAACCCTGTATGTCTATCAAAATTCAACCAATAAGAGGTAAACTTGCTTCTCTTTGTTTTGTTTTGTCTCGGTATTTTATGACCAAGGGGATGTTTTCTTGAAACTCACATGGGGAGGGGGATTGCAATGGGATCAGTATTATTATGAATCTTGTTATATAGGATTTGTGATGTCACTTGTATTTGTATCTACATGTAGGAATTAATGACATATTCTAGAATGAAATGCCTCACAGAATATTTACAGATATTTTAGTGAGAGATTCCTTTTCTTCTGCATATACATGTACCAGTAAAAGAACAAGTCCTCTCTTTTTGGTGCATTGGACAGGTATACTATACATGTATGCTACTTGTACCAATAAATGAATTCATATTTAACAGCCTCCAGTTTAATTCTGCTGTTCCAGTTTAATTCCTGACAGACCTCCCATATCTCAGCAACTATATACCCAGATGGGCTGATATCACGTAGTATAGGTAAAAATGATGTAAGAAATACGTAGCCGCCATTGATGACCCCCTGGGGATTAGTCCAGTTATGCATAATTATGCATAAATATGCATAATTATGCATAACCATTCTTAGAGTTATGCATAATTATGCATAATTATGCATAAGGTTTCTTGGGGTTATGCATAATTATGCATAATTCTTCTTAGGTTTATGCATAATTATGCATAATAGTTTTTATTGCATGATAGTAATAAAGCGTACAGCGTTTCCAATGGTGATTATGCTTCACTATGTTAACCATGATTCATTTACCGGTAGCTTTGCTGTCGTCATGTATGGTCTAGTGTAGAGGTACCGTAGGTTCTGGAGGACCTTTGTTATAATCTACAAGCAGGTTTTGCGCTGGCATTGATAGTACATGTATCATAAGTTTGGGAAAGAGTTACACCAATGAAAGGAGTGTAACTTTTCACCTGCGAAATTATATTTCTTCGTTTACTTCCATTAACATTCAGACAGTTATGTTATGTTTGCTCCTTCAAATGTCTTATCTGCAGCAGCAACAGACAACACATTCTTTGACTTTTACTATGTACATGTATATTCAACGTCCTATCCTAGGTACTCATTTTCACCTGAGTTAAGTGAGGAAAGTTCTTTAAAGTGCCTTTCCCAATGGCACAAGGTTGGTGACATGGCAAGATTCGCACTCGCGACGTCTCGGTCTTGAGCCTAACATGCTGCCGCTGCGCCACGTGATCTAAAATGTATTTCAGCAATTGTATTCCATCATTGGCTCAAGCACTGTCTTACTAATGCTTGTAATGCCAGCAGACCTCTACACCAGTAGCTACTTCACAAGGCCTCTTGTTTACCTAAGATCATTTTGTAAGTAGCCATGGCAAATTAGTTTGTCTCAAAGTAATCCCATGAGCCCCCTTGCTGTGAGGAAACTAGAACACATTCAGGCAGAAGGCCCACATTCCCAGTGAGAATGCCATGAAATTACTATGTAATCACAGGTCCATGCATGGTCAATCTTTAAGACTCAAGAACCTGTGCAGTGCCTTTTTTTCTTCAAATTATTTCTGCTTAAATGAGTCTACTTGTCTACTTTTGCATGTGCCATACAACAATAAAACAGCCTATGTGTAGCTGCTGAGTAAAAACACATGGTCATACAATGTATGTCTACTGAATGCAGGCCCCCCTGTAGGGGGTCTTGGGGGAATGCCACTTCTGTCAAGAGATGGTGCATTGATCATACTTTTGTGGCACCTTGGGTGTGTGGGAGAAAGAATCCTGCTCATATTATGTAGCTAAATAGGCAGCATGTCTGAGGGCAGAGGGCATAAGGTAATATACATGAGATTTACCTTGTAAATCAAGCATTTGATATGAAGAAATAATAGTCTTGTAGTGCTTAATTTTGTTTGGGTAAAATTTACCAGTAGGATCACCTCTCACAGTGAAGTTTTATCGTACCAAGCCGATAAACAAAGCCTTTTTGTGACTTGATAATGTGGAAAAGAGAAAAACCCTGGAACACCCACTTTGGGCTTTGGGTAACACCAGAAGCTGGTATCATCATAGCAGCTGTTCTCTGTTTTGCTTAAATTATTACTATTCTGACACAGCATGAGCCATGACAGATGAGCTTGTTTCAAATGCACTTCATTGACACATATACATATAACCTGGTCAATGACAAGTTTGCCCAAGGCTACTTGCACTACACATTGAGCCCATCAGCTATAGATTGAGTCACATTTAGTTGAATGTGACAGGGTGTGTCCCTAGCTTCCTGCATTCCAAGAACTTTCCATAAAATTGCAAATTCACCGTGTGCCAGCAAAGAGTTGTTCTTGTATGAAAGGATGTTCCACATGCCGTTTACAATCTTTCATTAAAATAGTTGATAAATTGCAGATGAAGAAGCATTGTACTGTGTAGAATCACATGTGTAATCGGCAGCGCTTTGGGCTCAGGCAAAGAGGTCCTGTGTTCGAAACCTGCCATGTCATTTATCTTGTGCCCTTGGGAAAGACACTTAACACAACTTTCCTCACCTCACTCAGGTGAAAGATGAGTACCTAGCTTTGGCTAGAACTGTCCCTTGGATAGGACGTTAACTGGAGGTCCCTTGTTTGGGGAGAGCCATATCCCAGGCAAGTAAGAGCCTGAACCAACCCCCCACACTTATCAAAAAGAGTAGGGGACCTTCCCAGTGTGAGTGGATCAAACTATTCTGTCTAGATGGGGTACTACGGTACCTGGTATTCCCGGAGTAGCCTCGTAGCCCCTGCTTCGCCTATTGAGTCAGTGAGCCGAACTCGCTAAAGCTCTATGTTTCTGACTTTAGGAGAAGAGATGCTGCTACAGTGAACGTAGTTCGGTGCCTGCAAGTGGTCAATGGCCTGAGCAAACTCGTTTAAAAAAAATCAGTGATCCATTCCACACTTCCCTTTGAGAAAACTAGGACATGTTTCAGATTCACTGGGGGTGTATAGTTTACTTTTATACACAAAGTTTCAAATGTAGTGTCTTCTCGTTAGTCCAATGTACCCAATTATAACAATATAGTGAACCATTAAAGATCCAAACAACTATTGCAAGAAACCCAAACCTCTATTTATTCTATATGTAGATCTGTGTTATATTTGTCTTATGTACTGGGCCTTCACGCTGAAACCAAATTAGCAGGAATCAAGCAGAACCAGCTGGAATGAAGTATTTGCAAAATTCGTGTCACATTCGGGGCCATTACAAGTAGGAATTCCAAATGGACCTTATATCCCCTTCACATGAGAAGGAATGAGCCAAAATGCCGTCAGAATGAAAAGTTTGTTCTATTCTTGGGAATTCGTACTGTATTCGAGAAATTCTTACAGCATTCCGGATATTCTTTTGGCCACATTCGGACAGGATTCAAAATGGCTTGCCATTTCAGTTCTCCATCGAATGAGATAAGAATGTTTCGAATAATGTTGGAATGCCGCATAATGCGGTCATACTGCAGTTAGAATAGTTTGAATACACTTAGAAACCACTTTGAATGCCATTTGATATTTCTCCACTTCGAATGCACCTTCACGGTTTTTAATATGTCAAAAACTTTCGGGCCAGCCAAAAGAACGGGCACAAATAGCTGGAATGCAGTAAGGATGTCTGGATCACACTCAGGAATAGCAAAGAATTTTCATTCCGACGGCATTCTGGCTGATTCTTGCTATCGTGTGAAGGGGGCTTAAAGGAAAACACTTTATTCTGTACTTTTAACATTACACCATCAACATTTTAAAGGGGGCTCACAGAAGTACTAGTATTAAGCAATTTGCCATTAAAATATAAATTTGAAAGTAGACTGTTCATTAATCTACATGTGGAGAAGGCACTATGACTTAATCGATTCAAAACAGAGCTTCGTAATGGACATATTGAATACTATAGGTATTGGTATCTGTATCTGTATCTGTATCTATATAGCCGGTATAACCGCCATTCGGCGTAACACACCAGCCTCGCAGGCACGCGGCGCGGCAGCAGCTGGTTATATTACACTGAACGACCCGTCACACCTAACTTTTGCACATCTAACTGCAAGCGTTCTTTAAAACTATCCAGAGAAGATGCCCCTACTGTACTTGGTGATAACAAATTCCAATCTACGATAGAATGCATCAGAATGATACAGCTACCTGGAAGCTTTCCCCAAAGGGAAAACCACTGGGAAGGGGCAGACATGTAAGTCTCACTAAAGCTAGATTTTGAAACATTCTTAAGTTTGTTACCTTCAGAAACCCTGTCTTTGTTATCGATTCCTGTTAAGTGTTAATTTTGTAAAATCATTTCAATCAAAAGTAAAGTTGTTGAAACAGAAATATTTTACAGGGCTAATTACAAAACACATTCAAATGAATGATGTACTTGTGTACAGTTGCTACTCAGGAATCAAAGTTGCAATTGACTTTTCAATTGTATTGAATCAACAATATTTAGATAACAACTTTTCACCATCTCAATGTACATATCCTAATTTGGTAAGGGGGATACACCCTGCAAGATTGTTTTTGTACCACTCCCTGTGGTGACCCTTGGCCAGCCAAACCATAGATAATTGATCTACCATGCACCCTGCCCAGGTTTTCACTTGGCCATTTCAGACCAGAAAGCAGATGCTGAGCTGGAAGACACTGTGATTTTTATCCTTCAGTGCTGGAAATACGTAAATTTAGAACTGTGCACCCATTTTTTGGTAGGTTTACGTAATGAAAAGATATCAACATATACTGGTATGCAGCATATTCTTCTAAACTGTTAGAAAGAAAATTAAATGTCTGCCATATCAAGAATTTGAACCATTAGGGTTTATCGAAGTTATCAATGCTGCAAGTTAACTCCACCATTGTTTTAGTAATATATCTTAGCATTTTTGGACAACATGCAGAAATTGTATTATAATTTCAATTTTACAATGATATTACATTGACACTTTTCTGCTTGTTTTTTCTTAAATAATAACTTAAGTTGGCTAAAAAAACATTTTGTGAATTATTCCTTTCCAGTTTTCTTACTAATGTTTTTTATGAACAAATTAAGCACGAGTATAAAAAATTAAATGAACAGAATGAAGTCTGAGTAGGTTTTTCGGGCATTTTACTATTTATGTGGTGCATCCCAATTCTTTTAGTTTAAAATTTTAGGTTGGGTTCACAAGTGCACCTAATCCCAAAAATGAATTTCAAGCTGTCATTTCTCCATTTTATGAAAGTTTTTCCCAGTTCCTAAAATGACACTTGAACCTAAAGATCTTCAGAGACCAGTGTTGTCATTTTCATGAGGTGTTGCAGACTGGGGAGTGGGATCTGTAGATCAGACTGATACATTGTTTGTATGTACTGCATCTTGTACCCTACACTCACACTGAGACCATCTGCTCTTGGCTGACATGTGAGGATGGTGATATTTTGTTCTGGGTGGTGTTGTCATGCCATGGTGTGGGGGTTGCTTTTCTCTCTAGTGCTCAGTGAGCCTCTTTTTAAAAGCCTTTTCTGTCTCACCAGCATACTGCTGGGCATCAAAGTCTTGAAAAGTGATATTACAATACATGTTTGATGTCTGTTTTTGCCCCAAATCTCATACCTAGCAGTCCCCTTCAGAGGTCCTCCTACAGAAACAACAGGGCCAGGTCACTGGGGTCAGCTGAAAACCCCAAGAAACCTTGGCTGCAGCCACCCGTGAAATTTCAACTTAAGAGATGCATTCCTGAGAATGCTCAAATTACAGGGGAGAGAAGGCCAGGGAAAGTGGCCATACCATTCTATCTGTATCATATTTAAAAAAAAAACAAAAAAAAACTCAGATTCTATTTTCATAAAGCAATTACTAGTAGTTGTCTAAATTTTGTCTGGAAAATACAAGAATCTGAGTTTTTTTTTTTAATGTAGAGATAGATAATCAAAATTCAACAGATTCATATGTTTCTGTTCAAATCTCCCCTACCCTCCCTGCCCATGCTGACTGGCACTATGTTGAGGGCCAGTTGGTTGAGGGCATTATAGCTTTCTAAAATTGTATGAAAAGGGCATCAGTCTCTATTGCCTTAGTTAAGGTTCCCAGGTAGGTGCCCTCATGGAAGGCTGCCCCTTCCAATCTTAGAGTAGATGTAAGATCAGACTCAACTCAGTATTTTGACAATCTTTTGAGAAGTATTTTAATTTGCAACATGTAATACTCCTTTCTATAAGATTCTGCACTTCTTAATTTTTCCTACTTAGGAAGAGTTAAACCAGGAATAAATACCATACTTAAAAGATATTGCTTACGTGCTTTACTTGTAAAAAAAAAACTAAAACAATGAAAACAGAGCCACTTACATCTGCTTGGAGATTAATGGATAAGGACCACAGTGTCACCAAGAGATCACCACCCTTTTGAGTCCATGTGTTCTAAGGTTAATGAGAAGTTCCTACCAGTGACAGAAAAACTCTACTCTACTCTACACTACTCATTATCAAATCTCTAGGTAATTATCACAATCATGTAGTATTTATTGACTTGGTAAGGTTTCTAAATTAAACATTTAAAAAAGAAAAGGAAGATTTAATTAATTGTGCAAAATAGCACAGAAGGAAAGGTGATACTCAGTTGACCCCTTACCCTCTGGCACAGGCTGGAACCCATAGTTCCCTAGTGGTTTCTGGGCTGCTGGTGTAGCACACAATTGTGGACAGAATGCCTGATTCTGATCCTCTCTAATTAGTCAACTCCAAAATGATTTTTCTAGGCACCAACAGTTAGATTAAGACACATAAGATGGATTAAATAACTAAGTAGGAAGACAAAGATTGTTCTTGACTTCCTAGTTACATGTACATATATAATATCTTATCCATCTTATGTGTTGCCCTACCAAACTATCAGCTTTCAATGACTTTATATGAGCAATATCATAGGCACCATCATTACTTTCTTTATTTTCCAACAACAATTGTAAATAGGAGGGTCTGGTATTGGCTGAACCTTGTTGTGACAAGCCCTAAGTGGGTAACCCCAGTGAGGACCAGTAACCAGGTGGGTGGAGCCATGACTAATCAATCCTCAAGCCAAGGAGGTTTGACTACTGGGTGGTACTATTGCCCTCTCCAGATCTCAGGCCAGACTTGGTGTTTCTACAGTTCAGAAACCTTATTTAGACATGTCCTACCAACTACATGTTCCAATTTTGTAACCGAGTAACTTTGATTGCACAGAGCAAGAACATGGGGGATCCACTCCAACTACTAAACTCAGAGCATTACCTGCAACCCCAATAGTCTGTAGCAATATCAAACAAAGTTCATTGGTTACTCTGGAAGTATATCTTTGCACCCCATTCACAGACATGACATTGCTCCTTCTAGGTGGAGTGTACACATATAACTTAACAAGTATAAAGGCAATAAGAAAAAAGGGATGTGTACAACCAAATCTATCTCCCAACTGCATGAAAAAACAGCACTTTACTGCTAGAAGCGAATAGAACTTGTATAAGTTGGCACTTTTGTAAGTGTGTTAAATTTCCTCCAGATAAGTTTAAATTACTTTTATGCTATAAAGTATCAGGACACACTGTAATGTCAGATTCTGCAGACACCTCTGCTTTAGCAGTGGTCGGTAACTTGCACACTTGCAAATGCAACCACTTTCTTTGCTTGGCGCAGCCTGATTCTGTGACAGAGGTAGCACAGTGCGCAACCTGAAATTTTGCAGTTTTACCCAACCTTTGTGCATAAGCCTTTGTTTTATTTCTTTATAAGATAAAAAATTAAGAAGGTACATGTAACTGGAAGAAAAAATAATGGATATATTAAGTAGCTGATTTGAGGAAAATAAAAACTTGGAAGTGGGGCAACCTGAAATGTTGATGGCGCAACCTGGCTTTTGACTCAGGTTGTAGCCTAGGCAACAAGGCTGAAAAAAGGATTTTGAGTACTGGCTTTAGGCATGTGACACTCCCCTGCTTTAGATTTATACATGTACAATGCACATCATAATTAAGATGATACATTTTTTCATCTAGCTATAGGGCTTATTCACGTGACGTCATCACCCCTTCCCTCTGAGCGCGGCCATTTTGGTGTACCATCACTACAGCAGAGTTCCTCGGTATCTGAAGGTCTCTAAATCTGAGAAAAGTGAAGTTGTTTGCCCGCTGTTTGACTATACAAAGAGCCTCCAACCTCACGTCATATTTTCGCTACAAAAATCGGTTGGAAATTATCCATATTTCATCATTGAGGGACATTTTGCAGAAATCCAGTGAGTCACTTTACGAGTATGGCAACAGTGACAGCGGAGTCCATTCATCTTGTCTTAGTTTGGAGTATTTGGTTCTGTGAATGACTTTCTGCACACTCAGTTCAAAGCGTACAGGACTTACAACAACTATGTTGAAAAGTCCTTGTGGCAACTTAGTACCTGGACAAATACAGAGTGTAGGATGAGATTTTAGTTGATAGAAAGTGCGTTGTCATCTGGAAAGTTCGCCCTGACATTCTAAAGTTGGACTATCACAGTGAGAACGAGTCCTGTGTCAAGACGGGACCATTTTTGAGTGCCGCAGTTTTTGTTTACACACAGTAAGCAATGCTGCATCTTGTACTAGACTACTCTTGTTTTTGTTTCATGGAAATTCATCAAAGAAGTAGGGGACATGCTCTTCCTGTTGTTTATGGACTCCAATGTTTCAGAGTTTGTCTGTCTTTCATTTAGGTTCCTGCTTCTAGAGTGGATTGTAGGTCAGTATCACCGGAAATGGGTACCCGTGGACATTGAAACTAGCCTATCGTTTGCTTGAATGTCCAGATACAAAATGTCTACTACACACGTGAACATTGATTATCACATGTACAGTCCAACTGGTTAGATCCGCTCTACGTATTGCAGAAATCTAGTTTTGCTTCCGACTGATCACAGTAGTGTTTTGGAATTTCCCTTTGTATGTTCATTACCGTGCGGTTTTGACGAGAAAATCGCGAAACAAATCTTACTGTTACCCAATTTGTGTGCGCTTTACCAGTGCAGAACCAACATCCCACGGCAGAAGAAAGCACTCAGTGATTATGAAACTAAATGTTTTGAAGGGAAATTGTACATTGCTTGGGAAATATTTACAATTTTTACGGAGAGTTGCATAGGGCCCCACTGCAGGCGGGCGGACTGTGGTACACCAAAATGGCCGACTTCGCTTATTGCTATGGCGTCCGATTAGTTGCTAGGGGGAGGATCACGTGATTGAATAAGCCCTATAGCATTGTAAGCCTTGGAGTGGGTCCCCCATGTTCTTGCTCTGAGTAATTATATAATTTGGTTACAAAGTTACCCCTGCCCCATCGCTACAACACACTTTAAAAAAAATTCTGCACAGTCAGTTAAAACGATCCCCAAGCAACGGAGAGAAAAGTTGGCATAAACTTAAATTTTTCTTTTCCGCAAACAGCCCGGCCGGGCCCCGGGTAGGAAATGTGACGTAGGCCTTACAATTAGTAAGTTACATGGTACTGCTCTCTGCAGTTATCGGGTATGGCTGCATTCTTAAGAACTAGATGTGAACTGGTACACAGCTATTACAGTTAATTGACAGCTGTTGTGTACTAGTATGTGTTATACTCGACTGCATTGAAAATACGTTTGTGACTGCATCTGTAACTGTAAGTAGTGACACCTAGTGCTGTAGTACAAGTGAACCAGTCAGAATTACCCTGATTGTCACAGACGGTCACAGAAATGTTGGAGTAAATAAAGTATTAAGGTTGTGAAGAAAACAAGCCTCTTTCAGTGACTTACCAACCTAATGACCTGAGTGAGTGTAGGTCTACTCTCTAATACCATGACAATTAACTGTAGCATAGCATATTATTTCATATTTTGTACTTTGATGGATAATTCTGCATGTAAGTTGCAGATTTCTACATGTACATATGTGTTGCACAATTCTGCCTGGCTGTAGAATTCTGCATGAGGTTTGCAGAATTCTGTTCGTAATTCTACAGTCAAATGCAGAAATCTGAAGAACTGATTTAGTCCCACGGGGCCTGCGATGTTACCTAAATATAGATGTAATTGTCATCATGTAGTATATGTTGTATTCTGAAACAAAAAAACATCCTTCTTAAACTATACCATTAATAATCATGTTTCTGGGTTTAGGGTGTTTTCCATATTTAGAGTGTTGCCTGTTAAATGAAAACTTGATAGTTTGACATAGCTTAACAGTTACTGATTAATTGATAAAGATTTGTTTTAGAAATAACTTGTAGATAACTGCTAAACTCTTTCCCAAACTTATGATACTATCAATGCCAGCACAAAACCTGCTTGTAGATTATAACAAAGGTCCTCCAGAACCTACGGTACCTCTACACTAGACCATACATGACGACAGCAAAGCTACCGGTAAATGAATCATTGTTAACATAGTGAAGCATAATCACCATTGGAAACGCTGTACACTTTACTACTATCATGCAATAAAAACTATTATGCATAATTATGCATAAACCTGAGAAGAATTATGCATAATTATGCATAACCCTAAGAAACCTTATGCATAATTATGCATAACTCTAAGAATGGTTATGCATAATTATGCATAATTATGCATAATTATGCATAACTGGACTAATCCCCAGGGGGTCATCAATGGCGGCTACGTATTTCTTACATCATTTTTACCTATACTATGTGATATTAGGCCATCTGGGTATATAGTTGCTGAGATATGGGAGGTCTGTCAGGAATTAAACTGGAACAGCAGAATTAAACTGGAGGCTGTTATTTATAGATAAGAGAAGTAAGGATGCGTCATTTGTAAACCCTCTCCATTAGTTTCGGTTTCTCTAAGACTTTCTTGTCAGAAAAAGAGTTTTCAAGAAGGCTGTTAAAGTAGTACCAGCTATAATCTGTCTTGTGGCCCTGTCAACGAGATGGTTACAAAGCGCACGTCACGGCTGACAGTCCCATTCCTCGTCCTGAATGTCCTGCCAGACCATGAAAGTGACTGTCTGCCACTCCGTTATCTCCCAGCATCCTGAACAAATGAGACCGTCATGTCGTAATCTGCTTCCTCCTTTCAGAGGTGCACAGTTCATAACCGCCCAGCGTAGTCACATTTTGTGCACAGTTGATGAAAAAAATGGCCGCTGTCGTCCACTTGACCGTAATTCTTTGTGTGGAGGCATAGACCCATTTCTAACAGAGATGAAAGTGAGGATCTAGTCTGTTCTTTATATGAAATGGAAAGGATTAAATTTTGTTGAGGTTTTCAAAACACTGGAATCAAACAAAGTAGTCAATGACAATAAAGCACTAACGGTTAAAGTTAATGTATATCGACTGTAGTTTTGGCAGGAAAAAGTAGCAAGATTGTAGAAGCAATGTCAGAACATCACTTTTTTCAGGCAAAATTGCATTAATTAAGAACCAAAATACACCAGTATAAGATATACCGGTATAACACAGCTAAATTGATAGCAAATGCTATGTAGAACCTAGTAATTCCTTCAGGCTTTCATTTCGCGAAAGTTTGCTTTAAATCAATACAAAAGATGATGCGGTTAGACGTGCAAAGGTCAACTTACTGATCGAAAGACACAACTTCAGGAAAATACAATATAGAAGCTTTACAACACAGTAGGTTTCTTTAATTAAGAGGACTGTATATCCCTTTAGTGGTGGTAGTAAATATTGGATTGTGAGTCCGGTCAATGTGCAGATTTAACGAAAGGCCTATGCTGGCCGCTCGATTGTTCAGCCCTAATAGAAGTCTTCTTTCTCGGATCATGAATTTTGATGGCAGAGACCTTGGGCGGTAGACGGGCACTTCTTCAGATTAGTTTGGTCATCAGAGCTGCCCTGATTTCGTGACATTGCCTTGTCTTAACTTTATTACAGACCGAGGGGGGCGGACGCAGTGCAATCCAAGCCCTAATAAGGTGCCAGACGGGTTAAGAGAGAGATATCGAAGGGTGCACAAAAAGGCTTGCAATCCGACCTTATCTAATATTAATCATCGCAGTCTGCCCGCACACAGCAAGGAGTCTCTCTGATCAATCCCCCTCTGGTTGCTGTTTCAAAGAACATTGTCTGAAGAATTGAATTTCTATCATCGGTGAACTTCACTGGAAGAGAGATGGATTATGTCTTGAGGGTTGACCTTGATAGTGACTTTCTTGGGTTTCAACTTGATTGTATCCTCCGGGAAGAGTTGTAACTTGTAGAAATCCAATTTCTAATCAAGACAGAGACACACCCAGCTGGACTTGAAGCAGATGTTATACGGTGCCTTTCTTCAATACAAAGCAGACAAGTTTCCTTGAAAAATCAAGTTGAATTAAGAATGTTAGCTATCTATCTATCGGTCGGCCGCAAGGCGGGCGACTGCAAGTCTCCACTGTTTTGTACAGTAACTCTAAGAGTGTTGTCATGGTTGATGGGCATGTGTCACAGTGCTTCCAGGTGTCTTCTGGAGTCCTACAGGGTGATGTCTTGGCACCTTTTCTTTTTATCATTCTCATTGACTATCTTATGAGGAGTTAGCTATAGTAAAATGAAAACAAAAGTAAAACTGTTGCTGTACACAATTCAAGAGGAACAGTTATGAACTGGGTATTCTGTGAAACTGTATGACCATGTACATGTAGCAAATCAAAAGGAGTTGGCCCCAACTGATGTCTCCTTGGACTACAAAATGTATTTTGCAGAATAAAGCTCACTATAATTATGGAAACGTCCAGTTCAGGACTTGTTGAAGCTTTAAAGTAAAAGTTTACGGCTCCTGGCCATTGTTTGTCTACATAACAGGGGCTTTAACCTTTGACATTAGACCACAATGCATCACACTGTTAGTTTAGAAACATCTTCTTCTAACAAAGATTGGATGTAGGGCTTACACTTTTGGTGTTACTGGCCTTTGCTACATGCTTGTGAAGCTTGAATGTTATGTTGTATAGGGTTGTTGGTTCGGATGAATTATCCATATATGTAGGGAGGAAAATGAGCAAATCATGAGAATGGTTTGGAAAACTCTTCACCTTTTACAGAATTTGTAACGGATGAGTAAGAATGTTGAACCTTAGACCTCAATGTCCCGGCATAGAGAATCGGTTCAGCGTCTACATGTCACAGACATAAGCGAGTTTGTACCGCTCTACCAGCACTGTGCTGTGAAACAGCCTAGAAAGTGGCAAAAGGAGTATGATGGGAAGTTCAATGCATGAACTAAATGAAAAATGAGATATATCTTGGTCCAGTATTCCATGAAAGACATGCATTAAATACAGGGTGTACGTACATCCAAGCTCAATATGTAACAAGGAAATTACCTATCCTGCTTTTCTCGACACTGAACACCATTAATCATGGTTAAGAACAGCATTGCCTTTTTGTATAGTATTGATGTTGGCTGAACAACGATACTGAACAACAGTCTTCATCAGTAAGAATCGTTAATTATAAACATAAATGTACTGGCTGAATTAACAGATGTTAGAGCATACATCTGTTTTGAACATACTCTGTAATTCACTGAAAATAACTGCCCTGGATTTCGGATGAGTGATCATTAATATTGATCTGCTGATAGCAGCTTTGAAATTTATGAATTCCCGCAAGCCAGATGTGATGCATGTGGGATCCTCTCTATTACCAAATATCGCATTGTCTTTCATAAGGGAAGGGGTAGTCATAAAATAGATGCAGGTATCTGATGAAAGACAGAAGATGCTGTCTGGCCATTTTCCAGTTCATTCTTGTTCATTCTAGTTTCTTCACTCACAGTTACCTTGGGTAAATAAAAGTATACATGTACAATGTATTTCACCTAACTATAGCAAGAAAGGGAAAATGAATTGCTTTCAATTACTTAAACTGTTTCCTAGCTCAGTTTCGACTCTCTATCCAGTTTAATGTCCATTGTTCCCTGTCTTGCAAGGGTTGGACATTGCAAGATGTTGTTAATGATCAGCCCTCAAAACAGTGCCCTCTTTAGAATTATCAGTAAAACATCTGAGTGTGTTTCCTCTATTTTGTTGTGTTTTGTCAACAATTATACATGAACATGTACTTTCAATTTGTTATGAAGTGCTTTAGAGTCTGTCTTTTGATGTGTTATCTTTGAAGTTTTTTTTACAAACTTAGCAATAAGATTGATCCATATTTTTTACTGATTTGTACAACTCAGTATCTGTATATAGTAAAGTGATTCATTGTATGTGGTTGAATAATAATCTCAGACCTTTGAAATCATAGTAACGGTTTCAAAAGTTGAATCTAGTAGCTAGAGTCTTGGACATTAATTTTTATTTGTTGAATATCAGGAATCTTTCATTTTCTTACATTACAGGAATAGCAACCCCTCCCCCTTCTGTTTGCATCTTGTCTTTTCATCATATCCATGTACATTGTATACATATTGGTCTCTATGTACATTAATGTCCCTCATGAGAAATTGTTAACACTTTTTATTGCCCTTTCATCATAATTCCTGATTATTGCTAATGTGTTATTTGCATTATTGATTTCTATTTGTCGCATCTGTAGTATATCCCATACAAATCATTACAGAGAAATTATAATATTCTCCCAATGGAGGTTGGATGATGGAATGATCCAACTTCCCAGACGGTATATGAAATGTAGGTATATGGATTCAGAGCCATCTTTTAAACAAATTTACAGGGAAAGATCTTGAATAGGAGCTCTAGGAAAGCTGCAGGCATCTTTTATACATGTACATGCACATATGTAGCATACAGGTCTATTGTACTGTAGATTTAGTGTCCATTTATGTGTATACAGTAGCTTGGGCAATTCTGGGGTTGTGTTGTGTAACAGCAAGGTGTTTGGCCCAGTCCTAGGTTTGAATCCTGTCATGTCATGGATCTTGTGCCCTTACTTAGGAAAGGCACTTTACACAACTTTCCTCACTCGACTCAGGTGAAAACAAGCAATGACATGTGTTTCTTCGGTTAGGGATGTCCCTCGGATGGAACATTAAATGGGGGGCAGTGTTTGAGAAGTCAGCCACACCTTGCACACATATAAAATGTAAAAGAATTTACCATGTGCACGCTTATGGTAAAACGTAGGGGTCTTTTCTGGTGTTGAGTGGATGAAAAACCATTCTGATGTAAATGGGGTAGGAAATTTCCTAGGCAGCCTTAAAGTTTGTAAACCTTACTTCTCCTATAGGTTAGTCAGTCCTCTCTCTTAGTGAGCAATTGAGTTTGTCTCAGTCGTGATGTTTCTGACTTGGGGAGAAGAGATGCTATTACAGTTACAGTGTAACCCATAACCCTGTAGTCTGTGTAACGCAAACTCCGCTGTCCATGGCTGTAACTGGCCCCTTCCTTCTTGGGGGCCGGCGGATGTTGAGCGGGCAGCTATAAGCGAGATTTAATCAGGCTGATAACCCTGGAGTGGCCTTGACCTTTGGGTTTTGGCATGTGGTGAGCATAAGAGAAAAAAGTCTAACTTGCAATGGATTCACCATGTTAAATTTTATATCATTTATCTGTGAAACAAATAATTCGATTGGGATGGCCTGCTGGTGTAAATAACTGAATCATTGTGACCGTTGTACTGAGTGAATTGACTGATACTGTGGAGTGATGTCCATTTTTCAGCCCTGTGCAAAGGGAATATTAAATCACCCAGTAGTGCCATTTGAAAAACACCCTCCAGGCAAATAGTTTGCATGAAAATTACAGCTCGGCTATTTGTATCCTTCAGTGAGAGAAAGGTGCCAAGGTGAATCAGTGCAGCCGATGAATATTTTATTTCTTGAAATCTGTGTTCAGGTAGGGATGACAGGAAAGGACAATTTCCAATGTATTCTAGCTGAATAAGAGGATTTAATAATATAATAATAATGGTTTATTCAAAAGTCAGACGTCACAGTTGCCACCTTGCAGCCAACGGCTGAATTGCGTGGTAAACTACACAAGATAAAAATGTCAAGAGCTCTAGATACACTGATTAAAATATACTGGTCTAAATACACAAGTTAAAATCGTCGGTTAACGACGTTTACAGTTGATACAGTTTCGGGGTGTTTAAATCACAGATGTTCATAGAATATCATACATATATATAGGATATTATCATACATATATAAAACAGTTCAAAACACAACGAGTAGCGAACACAGCGAAGGCAATTAAGCGTTCAGAAGTCTAGTCATGTGAGGAACAGCGCTGGATCTATATCTATCAGTCTTACAGTGTATAATGTCTAGTTTCTGTGATGATCGTGTCGACCTTCCACTTATTTCCCCCCGAGAAGAAGGGAGAAGGTGTCTGAATTGCTCAGATGACTGCAGTGATCTGGCGAACTTCATCGTTAAGGCTTCGCGACGGTCTTCGAGTGTGGGTAGGTCTAGTAAGTCACGTGCCTTGGTGTAGGACGTAAAGTCAGGGCCTAAAATGATTCTGCAGGCACGTCTTTGAACAGATTCGATCTTCTTACTGAGCACGCTGGGTAGTCCGGGGTGCCACACGGGGGCACAGTACTCAGTTATGGGACGGATGTAAGTGATGTAGACTGTCACAAGATCTTCGGTTGGGAGGCGGAAGTGTTTGAGTTTACATAGGAGAAAGAGCCGTTGACTGGCTTTCTTATACATAGTGTTGACATGAGTGTTCCACTTCAGGTTTGATTGAAGATGTATTCCAAGGATTTTCATAGATGGTACTTCTTGGAGGACAACATTACTGACTGTGAGTGGGCGAGGGATGTAAGGGACTCTGTTGAATTGTATGTACATAACTTTGCACTTTCCAGGGTGGAGCATCATGTGGCTTTCTTTTGACCAGCTGTCCAAGTCAGTTAGGTCCTGTTGCAGGTGTGACGGGCTTACAGGTGGGTTTCGGACTTCCAGCATGTTCAAATCATCAACAAATTTCCAGCGCTTGGAGAGAGCTTCTTGTGCTGCACTATTAATGTAAGCAGTGAAGATAAGGGGGCCCAGTAACGTACCCTGTGGCAGACCACAAGTGATCAGAACGCTGTTTGAACACGAGCCGTGGTATCGCACCACTTGGCGTCTGTTTGTGAGAAAATCGGCTATCCATCTGACCAACGAAGGCCGCAGGCCGAGTTCAACAAGACGGCAAATCGCGACTGTGTGGCTGACTCTGTCGAAAGCTTTGCTATAGTCAGTAGAGACTAGGGAACAAAGAGTATTAGGCTTGTCACATGCCTTGAATAAAGTGTTTGTCATGTCTAGGAGGCAGTGAGTGGTGGATCGGCCTTTAATCCCACCGAACTGCTGAGCGTCAATGTTCGGGAGGATGTCTGTCATAGCCCACTGGCAGATGAAGTTTTCTGCGACCTTACTCAGGAGTGATGTTAAGGAGATAGGCCGAAGTTCATTTACGGACGGTGGTTTGCACTTGGGGACTGGGACAACGGTGGCGTTTTTCCACTCATCTGGTACTAAACCTTGTTGGAGCGATGAGTTTAGTATGTCTGCCAGCGGAACACTCAATTCATAAGCAAACTCTTTGATCAGATTTAAGATAGTACCCAGATTTATTTGTAATTTTTTCTCACTTTCTCTTGGACTTCTGTCCCACATCAAATAGTTCTTCTGAGTGTTGACATACTCACTGTGTACATGTACATTTTGTAAATGTATAGAAATTATATGTCACAAAAATATGCTGGTTTCCTTTATAGACAGAGATGACAGATAATTTCTATAGAACCTTGCCTTTGATGCCATCCAGATCTTATTATTTGAATTATGATATAAGTTATAAGTTATAACAATTATTAGTGATCACCTTTGAGGGACAAAAAGTATAGAGGCATTTTTAATATCAGCATCATTATCAACTATTTTTATCTAGTAATATATACACTAACCCTGTCCAATTCAAAGTCTTTTTTTTTTCTTCCTTTTTTCCACGAAGAGTAAATTTGCTTAAAACTGTCCAAAAAGTCTAGTTTTCTGAACAGTCAAAATTTAATATCCCCTTCCCATCATTGCAGCAGGGTGTAACCATTTTTGTCACCGTCTTTCCCCCTGGGTCTCTCCCGTCCCCATTACTATTCTGTGCCTGTGCCGAGCCCCTATCACATTTCCAATATTTACTCTTCTCCCTGAATGAGAATCGCAAAGTTGACTAAGTCCATGGTAATGTCTGTATCCACTCTAAGTATGTCCCGGATAAACACAGGGCTTGATAATGAGATGCACAAGCTGTATCATAATGAAGTGTTCCATAGCGTTAATGTGGGTATTAGGGTTCGATCGCGGGAGACGCTAATGCCCAGAAGTAAGAGATACATCAGAAGTTAGAAATTAAATGCTGTTATCTGGTATTGTCAGGTTCCATCTGTTATTGCCCGCTGCCTGTCGAGGGACGTGTGCGTCGTGGGATCAGCTAGAGCCACAGTTTTAATCTGTAATCACGCCGTTCTCGCGGGGGACGTTCCCCGCAGACGGGGGATGCCGCAGTCCTGTCAGAAGAATCCCTGACGTACCGTTTTGGAAGCGGGCGGTGTCAGAACTCGTTTAATTTTGTATCTCTTCCATTCCGGAGCAGATGAATTTTGCACCTTGCCGGACGATTGATTTCCCCCCGCAGTGCTCTTCGCGGTCATCACCCGCGGTTGCATATTGATTTTGCCCCTCACACTTCCATTTGGCGGCTGCCGTCCTGCTGCAACCGAAGCCTGCCAATGACGTACGCTGCACGGCTATTAGAATAATGGAACTTGATAATAATTGATAAGCGGTGATTTGACTTAGCGCGCTTTTCATACGGGAAGAAAGGCGGACGGTCGGGCTGCGGAACAAGCTGATCCGGTTGACGAAGTACTTTGACTGCCTGACGAAGTTCTCGGATTCCTGACCAGGACGTCATGTGGTGGTACGACGATCCGCCTCCTCCTATTTCTGAGGTCAGCATAAGACTCTCTCTCTCTTTCTCTCTAGTTCTTTCTTTCCCTTTCAAACTCTGCCCTTTACACAGGAAAACGGTCACTATTCTCATAAGGGAATTGTCATCATGTATCGGTGATAATGTTGGGTATTACCTTAAGATTACATCTTGTTAATTCAGCGGCCAAACCCTTCCTTAGTTCCAGACGGACCAAAAAGGATGCATTGATGCGTGTCTTTTGTTACCCTCCATTTGATACACTCCCTTGAGAGTTCCATTTCAGTTTTCCCTTTGTTCGGAATGTTAGTGACTTGTTTTTTATTGCAACTGTTAGAACAGAGCCCTTAAAGCGTATTCTGACTAGCTCTCAATGACACAATCTGCATGACTGACTCGGAGCTCTCACTAATTTGCTATTTTCTTCCTCATTTAAGTGTAAAATTTACCCTTTTCTCAGAATAAAGTATTTCAGTAGACCTTGAAAATGGTGTAGTATCCACGGGGAAGCGCACAGTTTTCGCTTGTAGATGCGTTTTTGAGCAGCAAAATGGCCAAAATTTCAAGCCTTGATTGCGATGTCCATGCGTCTTGATTTTGGCTTGTGTGATTGTGGAGGAACAGGCTGCACATCACTCTTGATTTTTACCCCTGGTAAACGAGGCCTCCTTCTGTTCTGCTGATGCTTAGGACATTAATGACGATTTGCTCCCAGTGCACGCACTTAGCAAAAAATTGGGCTCCAAAAGTCATTTGTGATCCTTTGATTGCCACCATGTCAAGTAGTTTGTTCCCTTTGTAAATAGTATCATTACATGCTGAAATTGATGGCTATTTGCTGTTTTCCTAACGACTCTCTGAGTGTTCAATATCCTCTTTATCTGCGTGCTCTTTCAAATTTGGAGACCATTCTCTAAGATTTCTTAAAATAGCACTGCTCCTTTTGAAGGTATGGTAGACTGATTGAAAGCAGGGAGTTTTTAAAAGAGATTTTGGTCGGAACTTGGATTATGTCATGGTCCCCCTGGCATCGTCTATGTCACGGTAGCAGTCAGTTTCACCTCAGTTGACAGTTGCACTTTCTATTGTATCATCCATGTTCCCTATGGACATCTGATATATGATATTCTCCTGAGTCATATTTACACCAGGCTTGGTCTTGTCCCTATTAGAGAAAGTCAGAGTTAAGTTGTGTCATTCTAAGACTTTTAATACCATATGCCATACTCCAACAGCCCTAGTATCATGATTTATACATTCTTTAGTGCTTTTCAGTTGCTTTCCTCTGACGGGAATGCACATTCTGCTTGAGAGCAGTTTTGCAAAAGGCTAGGCTGTTTTTCATGTATTATTAATAGCCATAGACTCTACATTGCCAGTAGAATACCTCTCTTCATGTCTGCTTTTGTCATAAATCAGGAGGCTTATTACGCAAAGAAAATGCCAACTTTTGCATCTCATTTTCTCCTGTGAAAGCTTGGTGATGGATTTTTATTGCCAAGTGCTTATCGTGTCTGTATGTCTTCATCTCCCCAAAAATGCCCCACATACAATGGTGGGCCATAATGGAACCTATAGTGAGTTAAATAGCCTTTTCTCGGCAGTCCCCAGATCAGTGATTGGCGTATCCGGCGAGAAAAAAAGGACGCTTTATTGCTGTTGAGAAACAAATTGGTCTTGATGAGCATGGAATGTTGTTGCACAGCTGCAATTGTCATTCAATCCTGTACGGCAATTTCCCTCTTGGAAAATACATTGTGACCACTTCTCGCTGATGTAATTAATGTTGGGGAAGTGTTGAATTCTAGTATGACTGGAAGTGTGATCTGGAAGTGTTTTTTTTGTCTTTTTGTTATCGTTGTGGCAATGTGTATATCAAAGCAGTGTTGGATGTTGTGAAAGTTTCTTGTCTTGTGTTGCAATTGTCATATTCTGCAAAAGTAGTCAGATTTCTCTAAAGATTAAAGCAATTATGCAGCGGGAAATGAATGCCTACATTGCGATACATGAGTAATTTCAGTAAAAAGTTTTTTTTAGCTTCTTTAAAACCAAGACATACATGTATATTGGAAACTACATACTATATTAAGAAGTATTTCATTGTGTCATATTGAGCATATTGACAGAATAGAAAATTTCATATCCCGATGTCACTCTGCAAATGATCTGATTTCCAAATTTTTGTCATTGTTGCAGCAAAACCTAAAGTTCGTCCCAATTTCAATTCCCTGAACTTTCCGAGCAAAAATGCAGCGACGATGCACTTTCATAATTGAACTCTTTCCATCCACAATGCCATAATGTTTCTGTAATGGCAGAGGGTCAAATTTCGGCGCACATCGATGCAGAATTGCTGAGAAATTGCCTCCTGAACTTACCCATCCCTGCCCTGAACCCACTTTATCATGTGGCAATGCTTATTACACATCAATTTTGGCTTGAAATGTCACTGATTCTGGTGTCGTGTCCTGGGGATAAATCACTGCGACATGAACGGACGTTATCTTGGCACACGCAGTCTCCCTCCCCATGTATAATAAGGAAAGGGAGGAGGCTTTCTGATGGCCCCCATTTCTCTGGTGTGTCCGTTATTGTGTAATCTCCACCCCAAGCCTTTGTCTCCCTGTCATACGTACCGGTTGTAAAGACTATCTTCAGTCTTCTTTGAGAAAACGGGAGAAAGGAGCTATCATTCTTGTCGCTATCCTGGCCTGGTTGGAATCATCTGGGAAGTTGGGGCTGCACTATATAGAAAGGAAGAAATATGGGACAAGATTGGATGGTGCGTGTATCAGCCAAGAAAAGATAAAGCCGGGACAGACTCTGACAGTTCAAACTGCAGCACTGTGTTCGGAATATAGAATGGCTAACTGTGGCTTTTAGCGTGAAAGTTCATCTGTTTTGGTAGAATTCCTATTCATTTTGTAGTCTGGGTTTTGTCAAGCATTTTGAAGTTTGATAGATGAAACAGATCATAAATGCACATGCACTGTGTATGAGAAATGGATATTACAAGTCCTGATTGCACATAGAATTGCAAGTGTAGGTTGTTTGATAATGAAGTAATGCATCTTCAGGTATGAATTAAAGGAAGCGACATGTACATCTTATTAACACCTGAGGATAAATGATACTTGGAAAGTAGTCAAATTTGAGGTACATAAGTGGCAAGAGTTGATGTTGTTTATAAGTCTTTTGACCCATAATTAGGTAGGGTAGTATATAATGATTATATCATGAATACATTCTTGGGTTTAATATTCTACTCATTAGCCTTTGTTGCTTAACTCTAATTAAGCTGTAATGCATCAAAACCACCCTATATTGCTGTTTTATAAGGCACTGCCTGTATGATGTATTAACGCAATCTCTGTCATGCGTCATACGACATTAGCGAAATTTGTGACACATAAATCATGTGTCACCTCACCCGAAATCAAAAGTCGCAGCCCTACCAGCGGGAATTCCACAAAATTCCTTCAGGACTTCCAGGTAGGTGCTTGTAGATATTTCATGTTGATTTGTGGCGTACCCAGGGTATTTGGAACAAAATATAATGAGAGCCCTGATTATGACGAATTGTTCAGCCTTTGCAGACGTTGCCAGGTTTTGGATTAATATATGACACGTTCCGACTGGAGTTTTTATTGAAGGTAAAATGGATGACGCTCATTAAAAAGTTTTAATGACTTATTCTGGACTAAGTGAGGATTTGATATAATTGCTCTGGGCAAGAAAGTTTGACATGGCTTATTCTGAACTGAGAAGAGACATACTATGAATGAAAAATTGAGGAAAAAAAAAACTTTAAGGTTACTGTAATGGTCTTTGACATAATATCAACATAGAGTACTCGTGGGATAAATCCATGATACAAATTTAAACCAAATCTATATTTCTAGATAACTCTGGTTTAATGAAGCTCATGATCATAGGATCTCAAAAGATACTTTTTTTTACTTTGTTTCCTTCAGTTTCTTTTCTGCATTATGTTTTTACTCACTATTTCTGCCTTTTATGTAGACTTAGCTGCAACATCTACTTCCATTTTCACCAAAGGTTTTAACTTATGCATGTGAATGAATTTTTGGTATACATTTATCTGAATAAAGAATGATTTTGATACACTCATTCATCATCCATTCTAAGCATATTAAGAGAGCAGCTATGTACATACGTTAATTTTGTAGTTGCAAATGTAGGTAAAAGAAAGCAGGAGTCATCCTTGGTGAACCTGTATCATCGCATCCATAAATACCAACTCAAATAGATGACCTTCTGTCAAGGCCGATGCGTGTCTGCTTAGAAGAGTCGACCGCTAGTCGTTCCACATCAAGCATTCGGAAATGTCCTGTCTTGGATCTCCCTTTTGCTGTATGAAGAATTTTTATTACTTCTCAAAGTATACGTACGTCCTTCAAGAGGCTATAGCATCACATAATGTTGCAAAAAAGTACAACAAACGTCAGATTTAAGTGCTCTAAGACTTAGTGGCCAGACTGAGTGCGTATGATGGATGTATTCCATTCAAGATGTGGAGTTTTTATGGGAGTTTGCAGACAAGGCTGGTTCAAGGATCTCAAAGATATTGTATAAAAAAGACATACATGAAACGAACATGGTCCATTTAGCGGAAGGCTGACATGTAATGGTTTTGACTTGATGTGTTGGAAACGTGTTTCCCTCCTGTGTGGGATCAACTCTTGCAACATAAAGAAAGAGAAAGAGCCTTAGATATGGCAGGCTGAGTAATACTCTATCTCTGTGGAGCAAGCTTATGGCCAGAACTTGTGCAGCAAAGTCTTTGGCATAGTGTATGACGGTAGTGTACAAAGTTTTCCTATTTGTCAATGTTATTTCAGATGAAGTTTCAGTATTTAGAGATTGGAAAATAATCCTAGAAAAAGTAAGAATGATGTTTCCTACTATTTGTGGCCATGAATTACTTAGAGGTGACAAAGTGAGAGAGACTTTAAGTTAAGATGATTTGAGAAGTGCTTTGAATTAATTTCATTGCATCTGATAAACAGGAATGTACATGATGTTGTTATAAGAAAATTTAAGGCTATGTTTTCAAAGTACAGGTAAATGTTAGTAATTTCTGTTTTATAACAAGAAAGCAGAAAATTGCAGGACAGGATAAAAAGCACTCCTGTTGTTATCCAGTGTAAGAGATGTCAATGCATATAAAAATGACTTGATTTGTCTATTATGATGGAGACAAAATTAGAAATTAACGAACACTCTTACAAATTAACAAGGCAGTCAAAATAAATCAATCAGAAATATGATAATCCTACATGTAGGCCATGCTCGTTATTGCATATTGAATGTATCTTTATCCATTATAGCTCCCTAAGACTAGTCATGATTGGAGATGATGTTAATTAGGATTTGAACTCTTACCTTTACTCTATGGTTAAGAAGTTACCAGCCACAGGAAAAATTATGCTCTTGATAGATACTCCCAGGCCTGCATGAAGGTCTTCTAGTATACAATTATATCAAATAGCCCATTTGAATGATCGTTTCCCTTTATCTATAGAGTAACCTATATGTATGGCCATTATTTTAAAAACAGGGCACTTAAAGATTTCAAGTTGAGAGATGGTGGTTTCAAATTGCAATATTTTCAAAATAATGCAGTTTGAAAACTCTGTCTATTGACTTCATATCCCTAAATACCAAGTGTTCTTAGCAACAAACAGGTCATTCCACAGATATAGGTCATCCCACAGATATAGGTGAAGTAGCGTTACATGGACTTGATTTTGTCCCATTGTGACACGTAACAAACTGAATGAAGACAAGCGTGGATCTGGGAGATGGCACATTTTTCAACAGAGTGCACCTCAATTGTGTGGTGCTGGTTTGGTTCGCCTAACTGTCATATTACATCACGTTAGAGGACCGTTCACGTATTCCGCTTGGTTCAACACGAGAGTTGGACATTATGCACGCTCCGGTGAACATGATATCCTCCCGCCTCCACTATTGCACCTGTGACCATCTGTCACACCAGTCGTTACCGGTACGGTGACAAGGCTTTTCACCTTTCCTGCACGAAATTTCAGGTGCAAACCACAGGAGAAGTAATGGTAACTAATAGCAATAGAAATTTTTTGGTACAATGTAGTTCTATAACCTTTCATTGGTAATCTGAGAAATCTTTCTTTGAAAGGTGTTTGAATCTTCGATGTAGGTTAGACATCCAGGTGATAAGATATGCCAAAAAGTAGTTACTCAAGCAACTGGATGTGGTTTTGGAAAAGGTCGGATGTTTCAACGACTATCCAGTAGTTTTCGTCAGAGTTTGTCATATCCAGTTGCTTGCCTGTGCAATGAGTAACTACTTTTTGGTGTTTGAATCTTGATAATGCTCTGTCCTTGGTACTGTTTGAGCAACTTTCTGATGTTGTAATGGTTTCTTGCATCCTCGTATTGGAAATGTTCCTGATAAAGCTCTAAAAAAATGTGTTCATCTTGCTACAGTCCAAAAAAGATGATGATTGCAGAGCACCTTGTGTCCCCCGCAATCAGTCCTTTTCCTGTATCTCCTTTTTTGCCTCAAAGTTTGCCATTACTGTCTGCAACCGTGTAATAAATGGTCTCATCATTTTCATAATTCAAGCAAAGTTTGATATTGATTTCGAGAGCCCAACAGCCCGATGCTCATCAAAAAGTCATGTCGGGCCAGAATACCGGCATTCGATATGCCCCATCGAATGATAGATTTGCCTTCAAAATTGAACATCATGTCGGGAGAACCACCTGAAGACGAAGCAATGGAACGATTCGTCAGAGTCAATATTACCTCAGCTCTACATTACCAATCATCCCCGACTCACTTAAGGTGCGTCTCTTCATGTGCGATGACTTGACACCAACAGAGAGGGCTGTATTGCTTTCATTGCAACTCACTGCAAGATGATGGATCGAAATCGAAGAGATCTTGCCAAAGATTGCGCACATTTTGCTAAAACATCCACTGTGTGTCAGATACTTGCTTTTCCTGTTTAGTGAGGAAATGGCAGGCAAATCCACTTGGGGATTTAAGTTGATGTTGGAGGAGTAAGTCATATTGCTTTCCATCCCAATGCCATTGAATGCGCCTCATTAACAATGTATGACTCTTGCCAAAGATTGTGTGCGTTGTACAAATACATTTCATTACATATACAATGCCTGCTCACCCTTGAGGTGTTTCAGCTAGAGATAGTGAAAGATGGCATGTCCCAGGAATGTACTTAAAGCTTTCTCCATGACTCCTCTTTAAAATCGAATATCGGACGTGATGCATTGGGGCCTCTAGCTAACGCAGCAACTTTATGGGACATATCCTTCCAGTCCCCATCAGTCTTGAGAAAGCCTTGGTTCAGGGAATGTTTTCAGCAGCTCAGTTCACTGATGAAGCAGGATCTAGCCTGTCAGAATATTTTCATTACGAGTAGGATATTTTACTTCGGGCTTTGTGACTTTTGCTCTTTGGTGAAGCCATATGTGTACGGCTGGATGATGATTCCAGGATATATCTGAGCCTGAGGACATTTAGTGTATTTCTGTAAGTCCAGTGAAAATGATACATGCAAACCTTTTTTTAAAAGCAATAAAAATCTGTGACTACTTTTAGTTGGAAAAGTTTTGCCAGAACTTTTTATCATGCCGTTCATGCAGAATCGTACTTTAATATTGCACACCAATGGAACTATTCACGTGTGCCCTTCCGGATGTGTAAGTGCTTAATTGCATTGCTAACTTGGAGGGATGCAGCACTAGGGATCACAAATCTCTTTTGAGTATTTTCTGCACATACACATTAGTGATGGCAAATCTGAGGTATAGCTAGACTGATTAATCTGAAGTTGTACCAGTAAGTTTCCTGTTTTGTATTTGCCATATATTTTACCAAACCTACCTATTTTGGGCCTCTTGTAGATTCAATTTGCTTTACGCTTTCTCTGTAATAAATCGTTTATAATGTCTAATTACGACTGCTTCTGGCTACTTCGTTACCAGTCAATTCATGTAAAACACTGTTAAACTGTGTTTTCCAGTGTACATTTATCTTTGCCCCCAGTTCTGATACAGAACACTTTGTATTCATGGAATACATGCATTTAGATGTTACCCATTTGTATTTATGATAGCAAATTGCAATTAACCTGCCTTGCTTGTCATCGTAACATCGTAATGATGGTAGAAGAGCTTATTCCTATTCTGCTTCCGCTCATCCCAGCTTTGCTGTTTATTCATGAGAAGAAGAACATCTTAAGATATATTTATCTACATTTTACTTTGACATACTTTTAGCATATTGAAGATGTTGCCATTGCATTGTCACTGTGACAATCTCTCTTGTGACAATCTCTCTCTCTCTCCCTGTCTCTCTCTTTTCTTTGTCTATTACTCTCTAACGTTTATCTCCTATTCCGTGATATTTAATAAAAAGCTTCTTATTTTCAATATTAATAATCTGTAAAAAGTTTACATTTTATCTAGTATATGTGCGGTGTGTGCTGTTTCTTGACAATTCATTCATTCTGATTGAATCAATTAGTATTTATGAGGTCACATCAGCATTAACCTCTTCAGGCCAATTTCTTGCCTGATTCACAAAGAAAAGGTCAGGGACTGTCTGTGGTGAGGCGTGCAGCTCTAGTAGTCATACCCAGTGCCTCGCAACTCCATGCAAATACTGACATATACTTCTCCCGCTACTGTAAAGCACTTATTAACCTCGGGCCGCAATGTATACGTAAGTAGGCTTGCAGATAGTGCCACGCCGCGGGTCCATCAAGAAGGATGACAGCTCATGGCTTTGGTTAGCGTCTTTTTCGGTTGATTACTTTTGCAGGCTCGCTGGGGAGAAGCCCGACCAATGCCCAAACTTTTATCAGTCCCTGATGGTCGGTTTGATTTCATGACAGTTTTCCATGCAAGGTTATGGGCCCACCAAGTCATAAAGCATGTTTTTGGTAAATGAGGACTTGGTTCAATTCCGGGGAAGGGCATCTCGGTTGAGGCTGCACCTGTCTTTTGGAAGGAACATGAAGTGAGGGTCCTTAATTCAAAGAGTAGAACTGGTCTGGAGAACTTGCCCGTGATGATGATGATGATAATGATGATGCTGTGCTACCAAATCCTCCCTGTGAAAGCATAACTGGTACTGAAACAGCAAAGAATCTTGCTTGTCTTTGGGCCACTAAGCACTGCATCGAGGTTCTAGCGAGGATCTGAACAAATGACCATGTACAATGTCATGTAGTTGTAACAGTCCTGCAATTCTTATTGGGTTTTGGATTGACATTACAATTTCTATGTGTTGTTTATAGTTGTCCATGAAAGGGTGATGTTGGGGTGTAGTCTTTCTTTTATCTGATGAATGTCAAAATTGCCCAAAAAGACAACTCAGTTGACAGAAACAATCTGGTCTGTGTGTACAAGTTGTCAGTAGACAGGATTCTTAGTGCTTGTGTCAATGGGAAAAATTGGTGACATTGGCCATATGCTACCGTAAAGCACTTATTAACCTCAGGCTGCAATATATACTTAATGTTTTCCAACTAATCCATAAAGCATGTTTGATGCTTTTGGTAAATGAGGGACTCGGTTCAATTCCTGGGAAAGGCATCTCGGTTGAGGCTGCACCTGTCTTTTGGAAGGGACAAGAGTAGAACTGGTCTGGGTAACTTGCCTGTGATGATGACGATGATTCTAAGAGGTGCTAGCAAGCCCTCCCTGTGAATGAATGCCGTAGTACTGAAACAGCAAGGAATCTTGCTGCTCTTTGGGCCACCAAGCACTGCATCGAGGTTCTAGCAAGGATCTGAACAAATGAACATGTACCATGTCATGTAGTTGTAACAGTCCGGCAATGCTCATTGGGTAATGGATTACCAGTATTGCTAAGTCTGTCAGAGGTTTGAGACTTGCTGTTTCAGACTTTGTCCCTCTGCCAAGCCCTTTGGAGATGACGGCAGGCCTTTGTACCATAAAAGCAACAGCGTTGTAGGGGGCTGTCACCACCCAATGTTGCACACACAGTGGTGGCCTTCTCTTGCCATCTGATCTATTATTCACACTTGTCACTACCATACCTAGTAGTTGCCAGGGAGGCCTATTCACCTGATCATTGTTTCAAGAACAGGGAGGAAGTAAGGGAACAAAGGAGCAGACTTTTGGGTCGTTACAATTTCTATGTGCTGTTTATAGTTGTCCATGAAATGATAGATAAGTCTGTCTTTTATCATCTGATGGATGTACAGTCAAAATTGCCCCAAAAGACAACTCAGGGGACAGAAAAGATCTTGTCTGTGTTGTATAGGTTGTCAGTTATAGATAGGATTCTTAGTGCTTGTGTCAAAGGGGAAACTTATGGCAAAACATCAAATGAAGTATTCTTCTGCATTTTGCTTAGAACAGAAATTCCTTTCTTTGCAAATTTTTCAGAATCTGCAGTTCTTTTGGAGCACTGTCATTTTTCTCTACTATAATCGTATTATTACGATTGATTGTGAAGTTTTCAGTTGACATGATAATGTTAGAGTGTAAGTGTAAACTCAGTCCTTTCCTCTACAGTATCAACATGGTGCTGAACTGCCTTCCACTGTTGTGCTCTGTTAAATCTCTGTACTTTGGTTACCTGTGGCCTTTAAGTCATGACCTCAAACCTACAGGATCTTCATAGTATACTCAAATACTGTAAATTCATATATTCTCACATGGATTTAACTTGGAACTTGGCAGTAGGAGAGGAAAGGAAGTTTTCCCTGTGTTTCAAGTATGCAGTCGAAACAATACTGTGGTATAGAAACACATATTCCAGTTATCATGACTTTGTTTTATATGGAGTCACAGCAAAAACTCAGAAATGAACCACTACAAATGATTCAACATTTACTGAACATATTTCACATTTTGAGAAGTGTACCATTATATAGTGGCTCTCGGTGTAAACAAGTTGAAGATACCAAAGCTTTGATTGAAATTGGCCTCTGTGATAACAATAAGAAAGATTAGTAACAGTATACAATGCTCCTGTTTTGTGCCATCTACCTTTGACAATACTGCAGACTATTTGTAGAGATGAGATTCCTGCCCAAGCTACTGTAGATTGAAGTCTTTCTGCTGAGATCTGTTATAATTCAGTGACAATATTTTGAAAGGAAAATTTGCAAACTCACACAATCTCTCTTCGTTTGCCTGGTGCTTTATTAACTTTGTTTTGATTACAACCTAAGTCAGCAGGCATAGGGGTTACCGAGAATATTACTTATTCTATATCAATATCATAAGTTGTAAATAACCAGTGGTTGTTCCTGATCAAAGCTTGTACTGGAGGGTAGTTGTCAGATCATGACTCAAGCAACATGTATTCCTCCCTTGGGCATACAAAACACTGATCTTATCAGTACAAATCATGCAATAGTTTTCTGGGCTATGTAATACAACGGGTATTATGTCCCATAGGTATGGCTTATGCAATGTAGACTCCTGAATGAAGTACTTGATATCTAGTGATCAATGGTAAATCCTTACGTAAGTACTGTAGTGGATTTGAAGCTGTGTTGGTCATTAAGAGCCAGTGTCAATACAAATCTGTGTGGCTGTAACGTTTTATGCAACAGTTTTGTGCCAGCCACAAGTTGCCTGAGACAGCTTTTCTTTGTAGACAAACTTTGAATGAATCAATTTTAAAGGTGATGAAATGCATGTAAAAACTGGTATCTCTATACTAATAATCATTTCATATCTAGGTAAGAACTTTACATATAAAGTGGCTTTAATCAGCTATCAGCCTTAAATCCAAGGCAACATTATTTGTCTTTTAGACAGTCCGACTCAATAAACAAGACGGCAGACTGGGGAGCCAGAGATAGCAATCGTGTTGTAAGTCTTGTGTATTGCTGTAGCCCCTTATGGAGCAGGCCTGTAGTCTGTAGAGACAGACAAGGAGATGGATTGTCTTCCGCTTCCACGCAACACGACAGACGGTGATCCGCCGGTAATCCTGTGGGTAGCGTCATATCAGTCCCTGAAGGCATGGCGGGAGGGTCCTTCCCGCGTATGAAGACGGATTGCTCCCCTTCGTGATGGAACACCCACGCGGCTAGAAGTGGTTTTGATGTGTAGAGCAGAGGGGAAAGGGTCAGTTTTAATCACAAGGGAGTTCTAGGCACCATGCATCCTTGTAAAATACACCATCAACTAAACTAATAACTTGCCTGGGAGTGGATATTGTTTGAGCAAACATGGCCGCTTGTGGTTTGAATAGTCTCTGGGAAATGGACGTCTATAATTTTGTAGGAAAATGCTGCAGCTAGAACTCTTTAAAAGAAGTGTTCTTTCAAGTAATACAGAATTACAGGGTTTGGTGAGGTTGAAATTATTCCACCATGATGAACAAGTCATAATTGCAAATCTTTATCATGAAAGTTCTGATGCACTTTAAAGTGTTAGACTTTGTTCCAGCACACTAACAGAATCTTGATGCAGGCCTTTTTTTGTAATCTTTTGTTTAAAGACATTAAGACATCTTAAACTTCCACTCCAAAAGGGTGTTACTATAAGACCACAGCTGTTTCAGTAAAGATCAGACACAACAATAAACAGGCAGGCTTTATTTCATGGACATCAACTGTATATTGTCCAACTGTGTACCATGAATCGTGATGCCAACGCAGAGTTATGCTGCACTTTAAACAAAACGAGGCTCTTGCGTTCCCTCTAGTTACTGAGCACATTCATCAAGTCCAGGAGTTAAGCCCCAAGGTCAAAATCATAGCTTAAGCACCCAGTCAAAAGTCACAATAACCATTAGGCGTAATTGTTGTAACATTAAACCACAAGTGGGGTCAGAATGTTCGCTACAAAATGATCGTCATAACCATAAATTGTTGTGATTTGTTGCTGCCCAGATTTGAACTGTAACATGAGCGCAGAACGATGCGGCGCATCATGGACAGCATCAATCAGCCAGTGAAGAGAATTGAGGGCAGGACCCGTCTTGAGCTGCAGTGTCTTAATTAGGAACGAATCAGGACAAATTCTAGGGGTAATGAAATATTCTGTCATAAAACAGGAAATCATATCAGGAAAAAAACAACTGAAGCAGCATTTCACTAAGAGCATTTTCATATTTGCATTGTGCATACACACGTAACATGCGGGTCAAGTGGCTACAACTTTTATGGCATACTCATGCTTTCAAATGGCTCAGCACAGTAATGCAGCAATGATGATGATGATGATAAATTGTAATCAATATCGCTGTATTGGGCAGTCGATCAAGTATGGTTATGTAGGTAACAAAATTGCAAGTAAAGGAATGCCAAAAAGCGGTTACTCAAGCAACTGGATATGATTTTGGAAATGGTCAGACGTTTCAACTAGCCTTCACTAGTTTTTGTCAGTGACACTGAAGTGATCTGGAAGAAACAGGTCTTTTATACCCTAACTATGAATAAAGATCTGTTTCTTCCTGATCACTTCAGTGTCACTTACGCAAACTAGTGGATGCTAGTTGAAACGTCTGGCCGTTTCCAAAATCTAGTTGCTTGAGTAACCGCTTTTTGGTATATCTTATTACCTGAATGTCTAACCTTCATTGACGTAAGTAAAGGAATGTCTTTTGTTTTAGGATAACAGATAACTCATGGATGATCCCTGGTGAAATTGGCCTGGGATTACAAATGGCTGTTTTTCTGTGTCCTCAGATCCCATTTGGTAATTGATAGGCCTAGAAGAGGAAATGAAATTAGTTTGTAGAACGGCCTCCCTGACACTCCGTACATGGATTTATCGCAGCCAATTCTGTGCCTTCCCCTCGGGTACAGCTTAGGTTTTAAGCAGAAATCTCTGTGCAGGATTTGTTCATTCACTTCAGCCATGCATTTAATCCGATAGTAATAGCAATGGTCATTTAGATTTTGAAATACCCTAGAGAATTTCAAAAATGATTTACTCTGAAGACAACTATGGGGCATTAAATTCATGACATCAGAAAGCACTACATTATGCTTTCTAAAATTTTCAATTATTGATATGTGACACTTCAATGTACATAATGTTATATTAGATTTTAATTGATTTCCAAAATTCCCCATGTCTCTCCCTTACATGTATGGTATCGACATTTAGTCACATTTAATACAATGTTTGTAGTGAAAAATACACACAGACAAGGCATATAGTTTGAAACAAAAGTTGTAGAATGGCCCTTAGCTTGATGATTTAAGTTTCTCTTTGCTGTCACCAATTTTGTCTTTGACAGGAAAGTTAGACAGTTTCAATCTTTTAAGATCGAAAACTGTAAAATCCTCTATTGTCTTAAATATTTACAATAGAATTAGCAAAGTCACACTAATGCAGAGAATCACATCTTTATTGTGATGTTTGACTCTTGAGAACACGTCTGTTTTCTTTAGCAGAGGAAGGGCCAGAGTTGGAATATGATTTATATCACCGGCTTCCATAAACCAACATGGACTGACCTTCCAGTGTTAACCAACTGCTGCTCCAAAATCCCTCGACTCCCCTTTCAATTTCGTCTACACTGTCTGGACTTTCGCGTGTGACATTGATCTTCATTCCGCCTAATTCCGATCGTTCTAAGGGAGGCGGTATCCCGATATGGGCTGCGAGTTGATTTATTGGCTTCCAGTACGGCAAACGTTCAAGTCCTCCGAGGGAATCTACCCCTGCTGGGATGTCTCAACGCAATTACGATTCAGGAAGTTTAGGATGCATCACCCCCTTTCCTTTGAAAGATTGGTTCGATGTGGGCGACAACAAAGGAACTGTGTCCTCCTGTGGGGATCAGAACCGACAGGGTATGGATTTTTTCAGAGCTGGCGAGGATCTTTGTTGTTATGGTGCCTGGTCCCAAGAAGGCCAGACAAATTGAATTGCTTGTTAAAGCCTTCTCTTATTGGGGAAATAAGTCAGTTTTATACTTTCATTGTTTCTTTTAAAAGTCGAAGCCAAAACGCACACATCTAGAAAAAAAATACTTTCTGCTTCAAGGATTTGCAAGCTTGTGCATCATTGACTGTACCGTACATTGTACATTGTATGTCCAGAAAGGTACAAATGTGACTGTTTCAAACAGTCAGACCATCTAAATCTTCAACAATTTTGTTAAACTTAAAGTTGTGGAAAATAACTTTGCCCAAGAAATGAAATTAAAACAATACGTCATGATATTGTCTCAAATTAAACATCAACCTTGAAATAACAGTTATGACAATTATATTGACGTTTACTTGTAGTATCCCATCTTGTGTTCATTCTTGCCTCACTGAAAAGTAAGAAAGCCTCCTTGGTTTGACCTTCTACTTGGTTTTACCGCGTCTTTTTGAGCAAGATCCAGAAGTTGGGCAGCACATCAGCTGGTCTGCTCTGATAGTCTAGTATATTTCAAAAGTCAAAACTGAATTCTAAATCACAAAACGATTCTTAAGGCGTGCCCCGTAGTTATTCCAACAAGCGCAGACAGATTCGGGGATTATGGTATTATCCTACTTGACTGAAGACAAAATTGCATTTCAAAGTCTAATTCTCCTGTACGCCAATTAAAGCAGCAGCATGGCAGTGACAGGGGTAACACTTGGCTGACCAAACTTGAAAATTATGCCTCTGGCATTTACAACTAATATCATATTATTCTTTGGGGTGGCCTTTCTGACTTATGTGACCTCTGCATCTGTAGCTACGGTTGCATAATTATGATTTGTACAAAGATATCTTACTTTTTTCCATGCATTTCTGCCAGAGATGGCATGGATTAGTCAATTTTATAATCATTCAAGTGCCTATGTTGTAGTATGTATTCTTTTCAAAAGGGTTGCTTTCAGCAAATACAGTCCAACATTAAATGACAGCCCTCTGAGTAACCATTGACAAGTAAATCCAATAACTAATTTAGCGCCATGTGGTATCAGTAGAGCTGAGACAAAGTAAAGGTATCCTGTCTTAAGAGATTTATATTTGGGAAGAAAGGAGCTCACTGGTGCATGATTATTGAGCTATGTGGCTACGGTACTAGATCCGGTATTACCAAACCCTTAGGATATGGACATGCTCGCCTATTGTATCCAATTAACACATTCTAAGAAATCAATGTGCACTTTGTGTCCCAACTTTGTTTAACTAAAAGTGATTGACTGCAAGGTCCCAAGAATGTTTGTTTCCAGTGAAATGCAGTTTGGGAATTCCATAATGCCTAGTGCATGATGAATTTAGAAGGAAGACCAGTGGCAGGTGGTGGAGTATCGTCTGTAAGGAGTGTTCCCCACCTGAGCCCACATGCAGCTCATGTTGTAGTGGGGAGGGGGCAATCTTGTCCGTTTGCTTCCTCACCACACCACCCAGTCATTCCATATTCCGGTACGGTACTCACAGCCAGTCTTCAACTGACTGGAAAATGGAATTTTCCTATTTTCAGCCGCTACATTTTACAGCAATTGCACATCTCGTACCATCCTGAACAAACTACCCAAATGATTTCAGAGTGGGTAATTTGAAACAATCTTCTCACTGGTCAATAAATAACAAGTTTATGGTAATTTTTCACATTGGAGCCAAACTGCCACAGAATACAAACTGAGTCTGCTATACGGTAACATTTTGCTGAGTGTGGTTCCTTTTGGTGAATGTAGTTGCAAAACCTTATATTGGTTGCAGATGGTAGGTCTCTTATAAGATAACTTTGTACATTTAGTATACAGGGCATGTTTTAAAGGTAAGTCCATGTCTAATTCCCCTTAGAGGGGGGATTAGGGTAATGACCAGTGTGAAGTAATAGCCTACATTAACCAGTCTGCAATGGATGTTTGGGATAAAGAGTTTTTTGGTAACTTCTCTTTGATGTAGGAGGAAGATTTTCTCGTCACGCACAGTGATTTCTTTGCAAAGCTGTAACATTAAGCCTTAGCTGCATTTACTATGTTTTGTAATTTGTCGACTCTAACATTTACTGCCAAAAGCAGCAATCCCTGGATGTAAGTGATTAACATCTGTTGGACAGAAAGTTGTATATGATTAGAAGTTTTGTCATCTAAGTAGATTACAAATTTAATGCTTGACTTCATACCAAACAGAATATACTGGACCAGTTCTGAATCCTTTCCTCCCCCCCCCTTGTTTTAGAACCTTGGAAAAAGCGTTAAAAAGTATGAGAAGTCAGTTTTGCTGGGAACTTAGAAGATATAGTTAGACGTTAAACCTGAGAGTGAGTGAGTGAGTGATAGTATGTTTGTAGAATGTATCCCACTGAATTTGTCTCTTCTTCTTTAGTAAAAGTTAATTGAACATAACAGTACAGATACTTGAAATTGACCATGAATGCCTTTTCCTTATTCTTTTGTGTACTTGATTCTTCTCCAGTCTAGTACATGATTGCCTTTTCCATTGCTGCATCGTAAAGTAATAAAGTGGTGCAATTATTGCAGTTCACCAGACTTGCTTGCAAACATTTGTGCTGGTATTTTTGCTGCACAGTCAATTATTATTACTACAGGAAATCCATAACTTTCAGATCTAACCTTTATTTTCCTGTCATATTTCCTGTCAGTAAAAGAGCTGGAAAGTAACCATTTCTGGGTCAAAATGTTCTTTGAAATATGCGTTTCGCTTTTATTACTTACCAACAGTTGACCCAGTTTTTGACATATCCTCATGATAAATCTGGTGCTCTGTTTTTATTGTCTGCACGCTCCGAGGGACGGTCGTTTTCGCCTCATGTAGCGCAGTCTTGATAAACACCTCTTAATACCCCCCGTAGGCGCAGAGACATGAAAAATACATAAACCTTACTTAACTACACCAAATGTCGTTTTCATGAAAGTCGCTATATTGCTACAATGGGACACTTTTGGGGCACTTATGGCACTGATCGTAAATCACAGCAAAATGATGGTCGTTGTGCCGGCTGGGCGTGCTGAATCTAAGTGCCACCACTCCACGAACAATAGCTCAACTTACAAAAGAACTTTATGTTTCAAAGAGCGTCGGATCATTAACCATGGAATAGAAATGTTTCAAGGCAAATAAAAGTTGTACAATTAACCCTTTTAATCTTATACAAGAACAGGTAATTTCATTTACTATGTGCAAGCAATGTAGAATAGAACTTGAGATAATCTCTCATTCCATTTTACTCCCCTCTTGCTTTACGATGGATCATCCCTTGGAAGGGACTTATTTTCTAATGATCATGAGCGAGTCAATACCAGTAGAGCTCGGCTGGTGGGATTTCAATAGGATTGAGCATAATGAATATGGTAATCTCAGAGAGCCCACTCCTAGCATTACCTCCCCCCATTGGAATATCTAATGCCACTTCAGTCACCTCCAGTCGGGGTCCGAAGGATTCCGTTGGTTCTTGATCTGGGAGAAGAACAAGTGGGTGGTAGATTGCAGCTAACAAGTAATCAATAGCCAGCACAGCATTCCGCAAGCTGGTCAAAGATGGCCAAGGCATTCATCAGACTACAGTGTGTGGTGTTCTCCGAGGTATGTACAGTACATGTACATGTAGTCTGAGCTGTTTAGAGATGAGGCCTATATTTTAAAGGTATTGGAGGGTCATTGGACCTGCTCTATCAAAAACATGCATAATGGTTAGAGTACGTAGGGTGTCAAGTGGATTGGTGTTGGACATAGGATTGTTTGAGTTTGTACAAAGCTAGTCTATCAATAGATCATTTTGAAAGGTATCATGTCATGCAGTAATAAATTGATGCGATTTTAATTAGAAAAAATGGTTGCATTTGTTTGTATAGGAATGTCTCTGGTAATTCTGGTCATGTGGCTGTGCCTCTGATTGAAGATATAATTTTAGATCTGCATTGTCCTTGTAGCTGTATTTTCTACCCTTTAGTAGTTTATGGAATCAGTCTTTTGACCAAAGGCATGCATGTATATAAAAGAATACTCAAGGCTAGTGTAGACTTGCAATTTCATTGTTCCCAAATTTTATGTTTTTACATCATATGTCATAATCATCTGTACTAGTTTGTTATGTTACATAAGCTTAGCAGCAAGAGGGAGGAGAAGAAAAGTAGACAGTGCAGGATAGAGGGTGCAGGATGGTGTGTATAGAATTGATGGGGCCCTATGGTCAGGACAGTTCATATCTCAGCACCATAGACAGGGACTAGTCACCAAGTTTCTTAGCAGGTGAAGATTACCGCAAAGAGCTAGCCTACAAAATGGATGGGGTCCCGTACGTGTGGACGGAAAAAATTAATTTGGTAATAACAATTAATGTTTCAGCATGGATAGGGTCTAGTCACCAAGTTGTCTAGCCAGGTTCAGACTGCTATTAAGAGCTAGCCTGCAAAATGGATGGTGTCCTGTACATGTGAACAGAAAAAATGAATTTAATCACAGTTCATGTTTCAGCACCATGGATAGGGACTGATTACCAAGGCTGTTTGGCCAGCTAAAGGCTGCTGCAAAGGGCTAGCTAGGTCATTTACCTACTCTTTATAAAGGTTGTTGGGGTTTCTTTGGAGTTTGTCTTTGTCTAGTAGGATTGATCAATTTCTGTGCCAGTGGAGTTGACTCCTTCCCTTGTTACCTCTTACACAATGGGTTTGGTTCGCATTTTGACGGGAATAATGCTTGAAATTAGATACCCACAACATGTTTCAAATGCCTCTTTAATGGCAAGAAATAATGACAGCTTGTAATGACCCTTTCAGCAGGAAGGCTCGGGAGGCAAAGATTATCTGAGATCTTCTTTAAAAGTGTCTTTCCAGCCCACTAATCCTTTTAGGCCCCACCAACTGTATGAGCCGATCTGACAGGCCTTATCCCCAACCATTGAACTTTTCACGTTGACTCCCACTTCCCTCAAATTGCTCTGGACATGAAGTGGTGAAAGCCAATCCTTCCTGGCCACATCCTTTATGGATTAGCGTGCCCCCCAGTCATGACAGCCTATCAGCAAGTGTAAAGATAATCTGGCTGAGATAGAGAGTTAAGACATGAGTAATGGAAGCATGGAGCATGCTATATAATACCTAATGTTAGCATCTGGCCAACGAGGACTGGGTAATAAAAGTCTGCCAACACATGGACTGGAACAGAATTTCTTTTTCATGCTTGACACCCAGCTGTCTGATAGGCTCAGTGTATGTGGATAAAAGCCTGGTAACAAGAGGACTAAGTATGTAGTGTAGTGTTGAGGGGATAATAGGATAATGTAACACAATCCTCTTCAAATCAATTATCCAATAGAAACATTTTTATCAATAGGAAGCCATTTATCGAGAATGCAAACAAGATACGGCAAAAACATTACGTTTCTTAAAAGATGTGTTAGAAGCTTGTAGGCACAGGGCTGGCAATAAATTCTCAACATAAATAGACCTGATAAGCTGGAGTGTTGACATTATCAATTATTAATAACTTAAAGATGTTATCTATTTTATTGAAGATAAATGCAAGAAAGTATTCAATAGTAAAATCAGTGCATTTTTTGGGTAAGGCTAGCTTTATATTCAAAGTCACATTAGAAGACTAGTTCTGGGACCGTAGCTTCTGCATTAGTTAAATGGATCATTGCGTTTCAAATCACGGTATCTCTGGAGAAATCCTCTCCAGTGTCTCTTGATTGTATACATTATAATTGCTAGAGCGCCGTGGTGATTATGATATGGGGCACATTACCTGTACAGTATCGTACCAGGTGCAGCTGATGTCTTGGTTGTGTACTAATAACAGAGCCACACTGCCTTTTGTACACACCTGCCAGACTGTCACATGAACAGATTCTCTTATCAGCCAGCGAGTTGGACATACTGACAGAATGGTGACATCGAATCCCAATCTCAGGTGGTTTGTGACCCCATTTCAGGACCATTAGGTTCAGTGCCTAAATCCTGGCTGTTGAGGCTACCTACATTTTGTAACTTGCATGCATGCTACTAGAAAGGGTTTCAGTCCTAAAAATGGTATTGGTAAATTGAACTAAATACATTCTGCACGCATGTATCCCCTGTTATGACCACTGGTAGAATAGCTTTCTATTGATATTAAAATGGATACACTACCTTTGTAGCTGTATGTTTCCAGTGTATTGTCAAAAGAAAAAAAGCAACCAAGTCTCTTAAAATACTAGACAATCAGATCATACAGTCATGTACTGTAAATTCATCTTTTTTGGTTTGGACTTAATTTTATGAAAGAAAGAAATGGAGATTTTTGTGGTATTGAAGTTTGAATGTACAGTTCTGAGGTACTAGTGCAGTAAAAGTGCATTGGAGACACACACTCGCAGTGGAGAGGTCATAGTGAAACTAATACCAGCACAAACATTTCAAGATTTGCAGTTCCTCTAGAGTATGGCTGTCGCTAGGACCTGTCCTTCTGTCCCCGGACGGAAATTTGCTTGATGGGACAGAAAATCATTTTACCCCATCCTTCCGAAAAATGACATGATATTGTTGAACATGTGCTTTCTTAAGCATAAACTGACACATCTAACAAGGAAAATCAACAACATTGTTGGGCTCCCCAACAATCAGAAGGCCGGAAAAAAATTGAAGCTTGACACAGTCCTGCTCTAAAGACAGATGATATGAGTCATCATGGTGGACAGTTCCTCTGTAGGATGACATGCATCAGTTCCTCTGTACTGTAGGATGACGTGCATCAGACTGCCGTACCCTTATCATCCAGTAATACATTTTTGTATGAACACACTGACAGAATGATGGCATCGCTTCATCAAATCCTGATATGTAGTCTGACAGACACTCCTGTGCATGTACCCTCCCTACCAAATCTGCTGCTGACCTATTATAAGTGCATGTGCATAGGTACCATACTCATCGGCATTCGCTTGTGGCCGAGCATTGAAGTCCATGTGCATAGGTACCAAATTGATGTCAAAGGGTTGCCTTAGATAATTTTGCTTCCATGCTAGCTTTGATTTTACTGGTGATTTATGAAAAGGTAAAAATATTATTGCAATAAACATGGTACTTATATCTGCCAAGATATTCTCATACACAGTATGATGATGCTTCTTCTTCGTGTCATCACTACACTTTCCTTGTCCAGAAATCCTCACACTCCCTTCCTCTGGGGGTCAGAGCTTCCAGATCTTCTTTGGTGCATGGTTCGGGCAGGAGGGGGCAGACAAGAAGGTGTTTGATGATGCCTCGGGACATATATTTTCAACAATTCATAGGCAACTGTCTCCCCACTGAGGTACAATGTAGCCTTTTTGTAGCGTACACAGTTCGGTTGTTAGTGACCTTGCATCTAGATCTACATCTACAATGTAGGTTTTTGGGAGTTTGAGTCCAGACTGTCGTCACTTACGCAACATGTCCCTACCGAAAGGTTTGCAGGCCTTAGAGGGGACAAAGATAAACTTGGAGAATTTCCTTGGTACGTGTTTCTTGGAATTTTTTAATACTGTTCATAGTATTTGTCTTCTCTGTAATGACCAGCAGAAGAAGAGCTCTTCAGCGAGCTAAACTGGATCACTTTCTTAATTTCGACTTTTGTTGGACCAACTGAATGTGGCCCCGTGGCCAGAACATATGAAAAGAGTTATAGTGATGTGGTTCAGGCAACCAGACAAAATTATGCCCAGGAGGGAATCCAGATAGGGCAGCTCAATTTTTACTCCTGACAGTGATTGACATTGCTGTAGGGGCCCATATAAACCAGCTATGACTCTGACTCAGATGCAGAATGGGTGAAAGTTTGTGAGAAGTAGTGTTATGCATTCTGCAGCTGACTGCAGGAGTTTGAAAGAATGGCCTGCAAGTATCAGCGGTTGGCAACAGTATTATATGTAATCTTTGCAACCATATCTTATACCATCACTGGGAACCCATGTCTGGTGCATTGCTCTGCATTCATTACAAATGCCATAACTCTTGTGTTGTTACAGTAGGGCAATTGCAACTTCTGAAAGTTATTTTAGTATGGATCAAGTGACAGCAATCTCCCCAAAACTCCACGGATCGTGACATCAATTTAGTCCAGCCCAATGAATATTACGTGTTGCCTGGTTTTTAAGATGGCGTTGCCTTGATTGCCACGATGGTAGACGTACAATAAAAGGATGGGAGTAACGAGGATGGTGACGCCTGCGTTTGACTTTACTGGCTCCTAATCTAGCTATCACTATGCAGAAGTGGGAAAGGCATGATAACTTTTGATGACCATATATAAAACATCCTCTGAGCCGACAGTAACTGTACCTTAGTTACAGAGATCATGAGACGTCACGTGTTATAAGCAGGAACTTTTTATGGAAGGCTGCTGTCAGGAAGTTAGAAGTGGCTGCACTAGTTTAACCTTCAAGTAGATGTAAGTACTAGTACCAGGCGACTTTAATAGTATGAGGAGGCAAATCATACAGAATGTACAGAAATCTAGATCATCAATTTTGCGACGTAAACACCAAGGATAAGCCAGATCCTTACATCTGCTTGGGGATTATGTTCACTTGGTATTTATGACAGAGCTTTCAAGAAATATCAACTACTTGTATCTCAGATAAACGGTCTTGTAAGAGTTTGTAACAAGACCAACAGCAACTTTTTGAAAATATATTTAGGGAAAGCAGTTCTAGCAGTGTTGATACATGTAGCTCTAAAGAAGTTTCTATTGCTTACTTGGATAGGATAACAATACTTACTAAAGTAATTAGTATGTAGTTCAAAACTTCTCATTGGAATGTACAGGTCATGTACTTACATGTAATAGAAATGTGCATGATTGTACAAGGCTAAGAAAATTGTGTTCTTAAAACTTCAAGCTTCTACTTCCATTTCCTCTACCATAAAACTGAGCAAAGGACTGCTGCATCTTCTGAGAGCTTCTTGATTGTTTCACGCCTCTGATGATACCGTTATTATGCATACTTGTACTTAACCTTGCCACGTCCCCTTATGGTGAAAACTCCGGAATTGCAAAATCGAAAGCCGACGTAGCGACCCGCCGCAGAGCGTCCATTAGAATGATCATATAAATGTGATTGCAGCACTGAAGCAATCATATGGGTAAAGACGCTCCACATAATGGTCGGGAAGCCCGGATAACATCACTCTTCCACTTTTATGGAGAATCCAATGCAAAGAAGTGCAAAATCAAAGGGCGGCGGCTTTGATTGCATCAGGACTTGAGATTTAATGGGGGCTCTCCCTGGCACATATTGATAGCATAGGGTGTCTTTATAGCCATCGTTGGGGCGCAAGTAGTTGGAGCCGGGTGCTGTTTACCTTTCTGGAATGTTAAATACGGGTACGGAGCAGGTCAATGACAAGCTGATAGGGTTGATCGCGGGAGTCTCGATTCGGGACAACTTTGAACCCAGGTGAAAACTAGACCCTTGATATTTGAGTGAGCTTCAAAAGCTGGAGATCAGGGGTACTTTGGCCGACCTATGCCTTATTCTCGTGGTTGGAGTGAAAGGCAAAACCCCAAGAGAAAATGTCAGACTTTCTTTTTTGATGAATGGCACCAACCCCAACTATAGGTAGGAGTACTTCTAGTCATTCTAGACTTAAGAGGAATATTTAGAATTGATGTTGAAAATTAGTGATTAAAGGTTCAAACAAATATATTTCCGTAACTGCATGCATGTCTAATGACAGAACTGAAGATATTTCGAAGCAATCACTCACACAGTAGACACAGGTACACTCTTTCAAATGACATGGGAAACTTTTTATAATAATCTAAGTAGCAACTTCTCTTTGCAATAGAAGCAACTCCCCTTTGCAATATGTTTCCTTTCTTGAAAAAAATTGAATTCATTGTGCTATGTATTATTTTCACATTACAGGCAAATAGATCAAAGGAGATAACCTCATTAACTGTTAAATAAATGGTTCAACATGGCAAAAGAAGAGGAAATAAAATTATGTCCATTCATTGAAATATGTAAATCTAGGAACTTAAATGTTGCTTTTTGAGGCAAACCAAAATTCTCTCATGTAATGTACATGTCTTGCAATATTTTAGAAGTCCATCTTCATATTCTATATGACTGTAAGACTTTCCACCTAAGGCAAATGCACTAGAATTTTACTATTGGTAGTATGTATGGTTCAAGGATTCTTGTTCATCTGAACCAAATTGAATTGGAAGCAGTAATCCCAATTTGTCCAGCAAACACGTATATTATGTATATTTACATGTCCCCCCAGTGTTTCTCACTAGTGGGAAGACCTGTGTCGGATGTAAATTATTGCCGTGCCTTTGATTGATACAAGGTCATTTTTTATAGACGTGGAAGCTGCACTGGAGGATCAGATACGAGCCCTCTCCCCTCCCCTGACTGCAGATTGTGGTAGATACAGAACCACTCTCCCCCATCCTTTTACATAAATCAATAGTCACGGCAAATAGGAAGAGGCGTGCCGTGCTTGCAGGGATTCAGGGGATTACTCCACGGCTTTGTAGTGATGGAACTAAGATACTGTCCATCAGGAAAGGGCCGTGTTTGTGTGCCAAGTAGTATCTGTTTCGTGTCATTTCGATTGGACGGTACAAGTACAGCAGAGCTGCGAGAGTATGCTGTTGGACAGGGGGAGGGGGGTACTCGTTCACGCAAACACTACCATCTCTTAAACTCAATCATTGTCACTTGTATCAGCAAACTTCCACTTACTGCTCACTTTGAATTTCATAGGACCCTTAAAAATTTTGTCGAAAAGCTTTTTCTTTTGCTGAAGTTGGGTATACAAAATGTGTTGTACCCACTTTCAATAATGGCTCTACTGGCCTTCCATTTGCCATGATTCTTCTTAGTCTAGTGTTGAGTGGTGTTTGGAGTAAGAAATACTTCTCAACACCACTGACAATGAATTTCTACATGTGAAAGGTTACATTGACAATTGAGTTATCATGCTGGTTTCCTTCACGTCACTATCTTTTTACAACAATCGGTTGGGTTCTCTATAGTACAATGTATATGAAGTAGCATCTTATCAAATAGCATTTGTGCATTCAATCATGAAGCAACTAAGCCAGTAGCATTAGCTCAGGAAATAATTTTGGTTATCTCCTTAGCAGGAGAATCTTGATCCTGAATTTTTAACAGTATGCCAGCTGTTAATGTTGGTGATGTCCTTGGTGCTGAACAACAGTTCTGCTGAAGTTTCTTAGCCATGGTTCTTCTTTGCCTAGATGTAATGTAATGGATAAGGTGAGAGTAGATGTGTTCACTTAGCTTCTATATATTGTCAATACCAATTCAGCTCAAGAAAAAAGTGTGAAAAGGAGGCTGTAAAAGCAGTAGTTAAATACAGATAAAGTTACAACAGCAGTGGGATAAAATCTGCCTAATTGATAACTTCACTGCACCACATAAGCCTTGAACTTTTGTGGAGTGCTAGATTGAACATCGCCATATCTAACCTTCAATTTTAGTTCATGTTTGTAAATTACATGTTGCAAAATAAGCATTAAATTTTTTTATCTCTTATTTTAGGTGAAAAGACCTTCATGTAAAAAAACAAAATGTGGTTTGCACACTAAGGCACCTACATGCATGTACATGTATTCACTGGTGCATGACCTTACTGTGGTTATTCAGAATAAGGATGTGGATAGTGCTTTAGGTTTACCTCGCTACAGGGACCCAGCCTAGTAGTGTAACTTTCTATGATCTAATTGGGGTGTCAGCAAATTTTTATTGGATCAGATGCTGTGAAATGTGGCTTGTGACCCAATTAGAATTCAGTAGGGAGATGGCAGTGCTAGCTATACTGATGAGGCATTCAATGGAAGGAGTAACAGAATGGATTTTTCATGACTCAAGATACTTACTTGATTGTAGATGTTTCTAGTTGCCGACAGTTACATGTTTGTACTGCTTGTTAGTTTGTTCAGACCATTGCCAGTGGCATATTAAACATTAAGTTCTTTCCCTGATCAGTAGCAGGGTATATTTTGATAGGAAGGGGTTGCTGGC